>NC_048583.1:41602916-41772916 GCF_013265735.2 Oncorhynchus mykiss
AGCTGTACCAAACCAACACATGAGGCTAGAGATGTAGACATTTGTTAAAAAAAAGTGCCAGGGGTCAGTGACTTCTACAGTATTATTCAGGTTAATAAAAGGTTTACACCCCCCCCCCCCCCCCCACACACACCTAAATCACACTCACAATGTCGCCTACTGACACACACATCCTCATACACACCTACACACACTCAAAGTCACATAGTCAGCTCTGAAGCAGATTCTCACGTGCTGGGTCATGAACTGATTACACACTATATAATCCACTACACCTAGACAGTCTGTATGGAGCCAGTGGCAGGCAGGCTGTAAACAGAAATACAAGATAAACCGTGTTCCTGCAACTGTTTTTATGTTGATCCAATTTTAGATCCTTTACCAAGAATAAGAGACACTGTCCCATCTCTGATTCAAAACTCCAACCATGACCAGTGTTACACAACACAAAGAGGACCCTGTAGCAGAACAACAGTAGCGACCAGCCAAGGCAAGCTGAAAGAACAGCAAGAGATGTACGTAAGTGCATTCCCATAGTGGAGGTAGACAATCACAGTCAATACAATCCCTGTCCACCTTCACTTTGCTTGGTTTCCTCTCTGCAGAGAAGTATAATTCTCTTTACAGCTGTTTGTAAAGTCAGCCAGGCCCCAAGCCCCCGAGCCAGCTAGAGAAGCAGGAGGACAGTAGAGAGGTGTTGGTGGAGCAGTGGTAGAGCAATTCACTCTGTTAGTGATGATGAGGTAAAAGCTTAACTGCCTGGCCTGACAATAGCTCTCTTGTTCTCTATCCCCCAAATGGCTCTCTGTCCTTGTGTGAATAAGAATCGCTTTGGTCTGATATATAGAGAACTACAGTTTGGGGAAATCAACTCACACAGATTAGGCCTAAGCAGCTATTAATTATTAATATGCAGTGCAAGGCTGGGACCTGGGACAGACAGGGCTGACAGTGTGGAGCAGGGGTCTGGAGGACACAGAAACACAGCAGCCCACCGGAAGCCATCTTGTTTCTGCAGACTGAGGAAGTAAAGCCAGGGATCATGGGATCAGGGATCACAGGGAGACAATAGGTAATAACATTCTTCAACGCATATTCCATGCAGGCAGCTACTGGTCAATTAACTTGTATTCTTATTCCAGCTTTTCTCTCTTGTCTCCAGAACAATAATAATAGATTTGCATGATACCTCTAACTGAGGGATGCCATAGAGATTTACACTGAAAACTAATGCCCAGATCCCTGCAGCCCAGCAGGATTCCCATGTCCCTCCATTAGTGGCCTCATCGTCTGTGTGAATGAACGGTGAAGTCCTGGCTGGCCGTGGGTAGAGGAACAGCCTAGCAGGCCTGGTCATGTACTGCCTAAATGCTGAGGCCACAGTCTGTCTCCTGCCCACACACCATCAAACACAACCTGGCCTTTCAGATCATCACCAACAGCACACGAAGAGACAAAGCAACTCTTATGTCAAGTGGCAGGCACACAGGATGTAGTGGGTAGTGGGTCTCCATTCTAACATTCCCTCGTTTCCCCCTGTGTGAAAGGGATCTGTCACAGCCTGTCCACTGCCTCCCCTGTCATACAGGGCTCTCTATGACCCAGTGTTAGCCATAGCTCTGCCTTGAGTCAGCGTTTCAGCCTTTGTCTGTCAGCCCCCCCCCCCCCCCTATGTGAGTGGGCCAGGCCAACCAGACTTACTGACTCAGGAGTTTAGGGGAAGTAGACATGGTGGTAGTCAGCGCCCTCCTCGGGGGTCTCTCTAACTTCAAACAGCCAACTCACAGTGGACCCAGAGCACAGCCCTCGCGCTCCCTCTGTTCACCCCTACACCAGTCCTCTCTCTTGATGTGTTTACCATGCAGGGTGACAGCCACAACCTCCTCCACCATGGCCGTCACAACACCGGCCTTCACACAGACACCCAGGGGGCACAGCAGAGTCGCGCCAAGGGAAGGCAGAGCTAGTCTATACCACAGCAGTGGTAACGGGTGGAGCTCCTCAGTGATGGTCTGATGAGGTGGCGCTATCTCCACTGTGCAGCAGACTGTACTCCCAGGATAGCCAGAGGAAGTACGACTGGCTTGAGAGGGAGTCTGTATTTGGGATACACTCGGGTTGTTTGAAGATGACCTAGCTCCCTCAAATTTCCTCCAAGAAAACAAGAACCAAAACTATTTAAAGCTGCCAATACTAAATAAAACCTAAAATATGAATTAGCAAATGAGGGGATCTATCATCTGACATTATAACAGAAGGGGACTGGGGTTGAATCTGAGAGGTGGGTAGAGGTGTGGGCAATAGACAGGGGCTTGAGGAAGGGGTGGAAGGTGTGATATTGGGGTAGAAGGGATGTGGGTGATCCATCTGGTTGGTGCTAGACTGGGTGGTAGTAGTAGGCCCCTCAGGAGAGGAAGGGACCTACCTGCTGGTCTGCTGCAAATCCCAGAGGCGGTGGGTCTAGGCTGGATCTCCATCAACACCTCCCCACTGATGACGCTAGACAGGGCCCTGATAGCTTTTCACACCTGGCCTTATCCGGAGGCTATAGGGCTAGAGTCCCTTCCCCAGGCTCAGCTGCTGCTGCTGCTGCTACGACTGCTCAGCTCTGCTCTCCACTGCCAGACATTAGCCCCAGCAGGCTGATAGCCTGATTATGACAGGAAAATACCAGCTGGTATTTCATCCGACAGTAAACAAAGAGACCAAAAGCATCCTCTACCAACCATCATCTATCTACCAACTCTCCAGAGCTTCTATTGATCTATTTAGGGCCTTAGACGTGTTCAACAGCTAAGAATCAACAGATTCTATGTAAAAAATAAAAAAAACAAGGAAAAACAACAACAATACAACTAAATGTTTGGCTAAATGAATCCCTGCCAGTCAGGCAATGCTCAACACAGAAGCTAGCATTAACTATGCAGCTCCACTCCGCTTACTCTCTTCATAATAAAGCTGAGGCTTAACTTGCATTTCAACAGCGTTCTCTCCTGACTAAGCATTCTGCTCACTTTCTCCCATCTGTTGAAACATCCATCTCTGTGAAGCTCAGCAACCAAACCATTACCCTTTTACCATGGATTCAGGGATCACACAACTCCACCACAACATCAACACTACACACGGACTGCAGCACTAACATGAGGAGCGCAAACACCCAAACACTGCAGCTGCATCGCCCATCTAAACTAAGTTCTCCTTGAGCCCTGAGTTGGTATGTGTGTGACTTACTTGATTCCCATGGTGGTGGTGTGTCCGGTGCTCCCCTCCACAGGTCCTGACCTCCTCCTCCTGAAGCTGGCGGTCTGGAGCATCACCCCGAGCATGCTGACTGTGTGTGTGTGTGAGAGAGTGTGTGAGGCTCAGAACTCCACTCCCCTGCCTTCGTCCACTCAGTCTCTAAATCCCCTAGCCAGCAGGTCCAGCCCAGAGCAGAGTAGAGCCACTCCGCAACTCCACTCAGCATTAATCTGTCTGACAATTTATCCCTGACACAGATCTCCACTGTCACTCACAGCACAGCCAGACAAACACACTGCATTTCCCTTCTGCATCCGCCTTAACAGTATCTCCCTCTCTCTCCTGTGTCCTCTGTAGTCAAAATGGAGTGTGGGTGTGAGTGGCCCATGTTACACTTCACCCCCACGTCCCTGCCCCCAACACTTACCCCCACCACTACAACAACCCCAACCCCAAACCAACCCCCACCAACAACCTCACACAGGAAGAACACAAGGACATTAGCACACAAACACACACACACGCGCACACGCGCACACACACACACTCACACACACACACACACACACACACACACACACACACACACACACACACACACACACACACAGCATACAACAATCACTTGATTATACTTTAATGAATTGTAGTTCGGGCCCACAGCTTTTAAGAGGAAGTTGTTGCAACAAAACTTTGATTAAGGTATTTGTATGGAGATCTTCTCATAGTTTGATTAGTGCATCAGGGCTGGAGATCCCAACGGCCAAACATTACCCATTTGTAAGTCAAACCAATACATTCACCATGGATCACAGGGAATCATGTGTTCTGAGTACATCTACATATTTCTGCATGTTCATTGACCAGCTTTCATGTTAGTCATAAGGAGGCAAAACAGTTGTTTCTATGGTTACTTTCCACAGCCTCAGTAATGAAGCAGCACTTTACATTTCTGACACAAAGACCAGGCAGGTCTTGTCTGGGGAGAGGCTGGATTGTTCGACTGTAATTACAGGATAATGCCTTGCCTTCCCCAACCCACAATCACAGTGATTACAGCAGTACACACACACACTCACCTAGGCAGCAGCAGCTGCAGGGCCGCACAGGGCCGTAAAGACACTTCCTCCTGTGCTGACACTCCTCCAGGGCCACATTCCTAACAGCTGTTATCCCTGTTCCTCTGGCCGCTCTGCAAACCGCCTCTGCAGCAAACACTCCTCTTAGCTTTACGGTTTGCTCTCTGTTACTCAGAACAGCAAATGTAGTTCAGAGCATTGAGGAGAACTGCTCTGTGGTTAGTATTCCAGTTGCTTTCCCTCACCCTCTCTCTTCCATTCCCCCTCTCTCTTCCATTCCCCCTCTCTCTTCCATCCCCCCTCTCTCTTCCATTCCCCCTCTCTCTTCCATTCCCCCTCTCTCTTCCATTCCCCTCTCTCTGTCTCTTTTTCTCCCTCCCTGCATGGGTCCTTAGGGATAGAAACACACCTCATTCCCAATCAGCAGGTATTAATGGAACAGAGGGATGAGCAGGGCGGTCAGTGCGGCAGCGGAGACACGTCATTTAGCTGAGCTGCCAGGGCCCCTGCTGTGAGCGGTGCCTGCTCTCATTACTGAACGCTGTGTCAATGGACTAATCACATGCTCCGTCACAAAGCAATCAGTGTTCAGCACGCTAGTGAGCTGAATGAGCACTCCCTACTGCCCTCACTCTCTATACTGAGATACAAACACTGGCACGTGCGCACACACACACGCACACACACACACACACACACACACACACACACACACACACACACACACACACACACACACACACACACACACAGACACACACACACACAGAGAGACCACTGCTAGGACAGACCCTGACCTTTAACACCTACTGTCTTCAGGCTATTTTATTGGCCATCTCATTATTGATCCGGATCAATCTTTCTTTCAGTACACTCTGGTTGATAGGGCAAGAAGAAGGGTTGAATGGGGATTTGTAAAAGTGTAACACTAAACTACAGTGCCTTCGGAAAGTATTCAGACCCCTTAATTTTTTCCACATTTGGTTGCGTTACAGCCTTATTCGAAAATTGATTAAATAAATAAAAATCCTCAGCAATCTACACACAATACCCCATAATGACAAAGCAAAAACAGGTTTAGAAATAGCTTATTTACACAAGTATTCAGACCCTTTGCTATGAGAAATTGAGATCAGGTGCATCCTGTTTCCATTGATCGTCCTTGAGATTGGAGTCCACCTGTGGTAAATTCAATTGATTGGACATGATTTGGAAAGGCACACACCTGTCTATATAAGGCCCCACAGTTGACAGTGCATGTCAGAGCAAAAGCCATGATGTCGAAGGAATTGTCCATAGAGCTCCGAGACAGGATTGTGTCGAGGCATGGATCTGAGGAAGGGTACCAAAGAATGTCTGCAGCATTGAAATGGAAGAAGTTTGGAACCACCAAGACACTTCTTAGAGCTGGTCTCCCAGCCAAACTGAGCAATCGGGGGAAGGGCCTTGGCCAGGGAGGTGACCAAGAACCCGATGCTCACTCTGACAGAGCTCTAGAATTCCTCTGTGCATATGGAAGAATCTTCCAGAAGGACAACCAAATTTGCAACACTCCACCAATCAGGCCTTTATTGTAGAGTGGCCAGACGGAAGCCCCTTCTCAGTAAAGGGCACAACAGCCAACTTGGAGTTTGCCAAAAATGCACCTAAACACTCTCAGACCATGAGAAACAAGATTCTCTGGTCTGATGAAACCAAGACTGAACTCTTTAGCCTGAATGCCAAGCGTCACATCTGGAGAAAACCTGTCACCATCCCTACGGTGAAGCATGGTGGTAACAGCATCATGCTGTGGGGAAGTTTTTCAGTAGCAGGGACTGGGAGACTAGTCAGGATCGAGGCTAAGATGAACGGAGCAAAGTACAGGGAGATCGTTGATGAAAACCTGCTTCAGAGCGGCAAGGACCTCAGACTGGGGCGAAGGTTCACCTTACAACATGACAACAACCATAAGCAAACAGTCAAGACAAAGCAGGTGTGGCTTCGGGACAAGTCTCTGAATGTCCTTGAGTGGCCCAGCCAGAGCCCGGACTTAAACCCGATCGAACATCTTTGGAGAGACCTGAAAATAGCTGTGCAGCAATACTCCCCATCCAACCTGACAGAGCTTGAGAGGATCTGCAGAGAAGAATGGGAAACTCTCCAAATACATGTTTTCACAGCTTGTAGCGTCATACACAAGAAGACTCAAGGATGTAATCGCTACCAAAGGTACTTCAACAAAGTCCTGAGTAAAGGGTCTGAATAATTATGTAAATGTGATATTTCCTTTTTTATTCCTTTTTGAATAAATTAGCAAAAAATTCAAATAACCAGTTTTTGCTTTGTCATTATGGGTATTGTGGATAGATTGATGAGGGGAAAAAACAATTTAATACATTTTAGAATAAGGCTGTAACCTAACAAAATGTGAAAAAAGTAAAGGAGTCTGAATACTTTCCGAAGGTACTGTATGTAGGGCTGGGTGGTACACCGTATTTTATGATATACCGGTATTGATGTAGGGACTGGTTTGGGTTTTTACTTTACCTTCTATACCGGGATTTGAATGTTTGGTTTGTTAAATGTGATATGCCATGTGTAATGTCAATTTGTATAGTTTACTTCGCTACTTAAGTCATCTCTCTCCTCTCTCTCTCTGTGCTACTTTCCACATGGTTAGCCACGCCCCCTGTCACTCAAGGAGCGCATTGGTTGTTCCTCAACGAGACACTTGCATTCAGTCTGCATGGTCAATGCAGCACATGCAACAATGTTGATGACAACGATGCTGTTTTCACTTTGCTTCTTAATATAAATCTACTAGCGTTCTACAATGACACTATTAGTTTGTTTCTTACGTCAGCAAACAGCTAGTTTGTCTTTTCTTAGCAAGTTTCCCTAAATCTTGTGAGACACTAATTGTTAGCTGCTAATGCCAATAGCTAGCTAGCAAATGCATGTACTGTATTTATCTCAGTTGAGCAGTGGTGTAAAGTACTTAAGTAATACTTGAAAGTATTTTTACTTAAGTCGTTTTTTTTGGTATCTGTACTTTACTTCACTATTTTTATTTCTTACAACTTTTACTTTTACTTCACTACATTCCTAAAGAAAATTCTGTACTTTTTACTCCATACTTTCTCCCTGACACCTAAAAGCACTCGTTACATTTTAAATGCTTAGCAGGACAGGAAAATGGTCAAATTCACACACTTATCCAGAGAACATCCCTGGTCATCCCTACTGCCTCTGATCTGGAGGACTCACTAAGCACACAGGCTTCATTTGTAAATGATGTCTAAGTGGTGGTGTGCCCCTGGCTATCCTTAAATAAAACAAGAAAATGGTGCCATCTGGTTTGCTTAATATAAGGAATTTGAAATGATTTATACTTTTACATTTGATACTTAAGTACATTTTATCAATTACATTTACTTTTGATACTTAAGTACATTTTATCAATTACATTTACTTTTGATATTTAAGTATATTTAAAACAAAATATGTTTAGACTTTTTCTCAAGTAGTATTTTACTGGGTGAATCACTTTCACTTTCGTCATTTTCTATTAAGGTATCTTTAATTTTACTCAAGTATGACAATTGGGTACTTTTTCCACCACTGCAACTGAGTGAAGGAAATGTAGAACTGATAAAAGTGCTGAAATATGTTTTGGTTGAAGTTGAATTGAACAGTATAAAACAATCAACAAATTAAAAAAGGTTAAGCAGACATCCACCTCAAACCGGGCGTGAAACTGCATATAAACTCCTATTCCATAAATGAACTTGAAATGCTTTCTGGCCATGAAATGAGTCCAGCCAAATGTGTGCGCTCAGCTACAACATTGGGGAATGGGGGGTGGCGGCTCAGAGCAAGGCCTAGCCAATCAGTCTTCCCAGAGGGCACTCCCTCAGGGTCCAGCTGAGACACACTACTACTCCATCAAAGTGAGGGAAAAAATACAAGTTTACTTATCCAACACATTGGATAACTCTTCTAACGTTTGAGCTGAAGCTCAACAAAAAAACGACCTCCGGCCTCTAGGTCACCAGGCTGCTAGTTATGGCGCACACCTGTCACCATCATTACGCACACCTGCGCATCATCAGACTCACCTGGACTCCATCACCTCCCTGATTACCTTCCCTATATATGTCACTCCCTTTGGTTCCTTCCCCAGGCGTTATTGTTTCTGTTCCGGTGTCAAGTCTGTGTGTTGTTCGTGTTTCTTGTTTTGCGGTTATTTATTAAAACACTCCTTCTCTGACCTTGGTTCCCGACTCTCAGTGCACATTGTTACAGACTCATTGATATCACCTAGAATGTATGTGTTGCCACCCTAGGATCACTCATTACTCATAAAACAAATGTAGAACTTTTGTTATTCAAAAACTAAAAATACAATCATACCGTCCAATTTCTTTTATTTAAATACCGTGATATAATATTTTGCCCATATCTCCCAGCCCTAACTGTATGTGACACATCTTTATTAGCTTTGACCAAAGCATTCATTTCATTGAACATTACCTCTACGGTAATGTGAACATTTTATTTTTACTGGCGCTATAAGACCCATTCTTCATGTGTCTGTAGAAAATAACTGATTTATGAACAAAAAAGGAAAAAATGAAAGCTTAGGAGAAGAGGTTGGATGAGGAATCAGAAACTAGTCATGAAACAGTAGCAATAGTTCAGCTTCAATTGTTGAATTCATACTGAGGCACATTTCCTGTCTACATAATGACTAGAGACATTCAGAGGGGTTGGGTTAAATGTGGAAGACACATCTCAGTTGAAGGCATTCAGTACAACTGACTAGGTATCCCCCTTTACCTTTCCCTTTCCCATTATGGAGAGGGGACTCAACCTAAACCATTTTACCTGGGCAGAGAGTAGGGGAGCCACATGAGATAATGCTCTGTGGGAACATTTTCCCAGCAGTTGACAAGAATAGTAATGGTAGTTGGAGTTTATGGGGTATCAAATTAACATTTATAATAAAATGTTTTTTCAATTGAACAAACAAGTTTAAAATAAATTCAAATGCTTGATTTGTATTTATTTATCTGCACCAGAGGCAATCACTGTGAGGAACCAGTATTTTCTTTCTTTCTCTTTCCCTCTCTCTCGTTCTTCTCTTTCTTCTCAGAATCTCCATAATTGCATTCTAACAAAAATCTAATCTGTGAGTTGAACAGCTTTCCTGAATGTCTGTGGAGCTACACTCCAGAGGGAAGCAAATATCCTGCTCTCTGAGCACTTTCACATGGATTTAACCCATTTTATCTTTGGAAGACACAAAAAGGAATATTAATTACAAATTAGTTTTCAATCAGCCTCAAAACGTGATTAGGCTAATTTGGTCTTCAGATTGTTACATTGTTAGAGTAAAGATGAAGATGATGATGATGATTACATTCTAATAATGGAAGCAGTGGAGGTGCTTGTGGAGGCAACAGTTGCAGTAACTGAGGAAGTGGGTGTTCTTCCAGTCCAGCCCAGTGCATCCCCACCACCTAGCCGTCCACCGTCCTTTCCTGTATCTGTATCTGTACCTGTGGAATGTGATGCTGTTTAAAGCTGACTGAGCCCTGTCATCACCATACGTCTCCTCGCCAAGCAAAACAACGCACATTCTTGGCAGGGAAGTATCTCTGGGATGAAATGAAAGGAGGAACCCTTCAACGCTTACACCACCTCCCCTCCTATCCCACCAGGACGCAAACGAGGGGGAAAACAAGTCCCTCTCCCTTCTTTTCCCTCTGTTTCCCTCTGAGAGACACACACAACATGGCTGTTCAGCCTTCGCTTTTTGAGCCCTTGTCCAAAGAAAACAGTAGAAATAATAAATCACCTTCTGAAATTAACCCTGTCCATACCTAGGTCACAGCTCGCCGTTGTTCACGCATGACCCACCGCCTCGCTCACAGGAAGTGACATGTACAGGAAGTGACACATTTAGAAGAGCATTTGGAATATCCTCCCTGCCAAAGGAGAGGCCCCACCGTCCCAGTCCTACACTCTGACCCTGCTAAAGTTGACAAGGGGAGCTCATTTGGAGCATTTGGAGAGAAAGCTGAGCCATACTGTCACACTTCACAACGTCCCCCTCGCCTGTGTCCTCTGCCTCCCAGGGTGCAACACGCTAACAGCCCTATGCATCATCCTTACCAGCTTCCCCCAGTTTCCCTCAGGCTAACTTTCATTAGGGCACACAGCTCCTTGGGGAGTTGAGGCTGTACAGGGACGGTGAATGTACACACTGATCAACCTGCCTGAGAATCTACCAATGACATCCTTCTGCATTAGAGAAGCCATTGGAGAGCTGTCTGTACTCCCAGTGAAGGCATACATATCACCCAGAGCATTAGTGTTGCCACAGCCAAATGGAGCACTGAGTGTCTGCTGAGGCTGACTACATACACGGAGCAGTAGACACCTCATTGGGAATTTAGACAATAGCAAGACTGAATACAAGCTAAACTGCACGAGAGGCAAAACTGACTGACTTTAAATAGAGCCAAACAAAGAAAACACAGCTGTACATCAAAGAAGAACAAACTGCTTGAACCTAAGCCCTTTTGTGAGACATTATCCATTCATAGGCACTGGTGCCTTGATAAATGTACACTCACTACATATTCCACACACTATTCCAGCACAGCCTAAAATCATGGCATAATTCAACCATGGCAAGGACAACATCTTCATGGAATAGGACCACATCACGCTAGACTCTAGCGCAATAATGAACCATGACCTCATTGTGTGAAGACAAGTCACCACACAGATCCCTTCCACAGAAGCACGCCTTACAGAGGCAACCAACCAAACACGCCTTAAAGCCAACATGATACAGCACAACAGACCATAATCATCATCACTCTCAGCCCTGTGTCAGACTCTCTCTTCAGGTGTGATTTGAGTGAAAGGCAGGTTTTGTGTACTGTGGACGGGGGTTACCTGATGAAGAAGGAGGCTGCAGCAGATGCACTCTGAGTGGAGGTGGTTGTGGAGGTGTGGCCAGGGGCAGGGGGGGTGACGTCACACTGTCCCAGCTGGACTGAGCTCCTCTGTCGGCTGGGGGTCAGACTACAGTTGGAGCTGTGGACAGGGGCCTCCGAAGCAGGGACAGGAACATCCCTCTCTACGTCCCCCATCAGACCCTGTGCCTGCAAAGAGACAGACCGAGAGAGAGAGACAGAGAGACCGACAGAGAGACACACAGAGAGTTAGCAATGAGTGGGCCTCAAGAGTTAACCACCACTACTGGACCCCAACACCTCTCTTCCAGCCCATTTACTCCCTCTCTCCTCTCCTCCGCCACAGATGGGCAGGCAGCTGCTCTGGCAATCCCAGTAAACGGGTGTCAGTTATTCACCTCAGCAACAACTAACTCCCCACGGGATGGCAAGGGCGCTTAACTGGACTGTCCTAGACTGGACTGGACTAGACTGGACTGTACTAGACTGGACTGTACTAGATTGGACTGTCCTAGACTGGACTGGACTAGACTGGACTGTATTAGACTGGACTAGACTGGACTGTACTAGACTGGACTGTCCTAGACTGGACTAGACTGGATTGTACTAGACTGGACTGTCCTAGACTGGACTGGACTAGACTGGACTGTACTAGACTGGACTAGACTGGACTGTACTAGACTGGACTGTCCTAGACTAGACTGGACTAGACTGGACTGTACTACACTGGACTGTCCTAGACTGGACTGGACTAGACTGGACTGGACTACACTGGACTGGACTACACTGGACTGTCCTAGACTGGACTGGACTATACTGGACTGTCCTAGACTGGACTGGACTAGACTGGACTGGACTACACTGGACTGGACTACACTGGACTACACTGGACTGTCCTAGACTGGACTGGACTAGACTAGACTAGACTGGACTGGACTGCTTGATTCTGGCAACACTAAGGAGGATGCACGGTGTGAATGATAATTAAGTGAAAACCAACATCCAATTACAGTTTAGCTGTTAAATCATTGGCCATATACATACATCAGCAGCTAATTTGGCATGTGTGAGCAGCTTTGTAATGCACAGCTTGATTTAAACAGGAAAATAAATATTTACCATCCAACAACAAAAGACATCTCCATATCTACACACAAACCATAAGCAGTGGAATACCATAGTAGACACAACCCTTTTCTCTGATAGGCCCATGATGACTACTGCTCTGTGAAGGTATGCTTAAGGTGCAGATGTAGAGGGGTAACAGAGCATAGCCTGTCTGCAGCGCTGCCTGCCAGCTGGGGTATGAGTCAGGAGCAGAAGGATGCTGCCTCAGCCTGGCCCCAGGCCCCAGGCCCCAGGGGTGGTAATGACTAGGGGTGATGAGGCAGGTCACAGACTGCTCTCGGAGTGCTAGTCTGGGGGAAGGGGGCCAGAGAGTTGGTCTATCTCTGACAGTCCACTGATCACCCAGGCAGCCCATAATACACATCCCTGTTCCTACCAGGTGCACCATGACAACACAGGGTTAATCCTCACCCTAACCACGAGTATATCCAACTGTACAGTGATCAATGAAACTTGACAAGAACCAGTTTTGTGGGTCAGCCCAAAACAAATGGTCGAATTAAGCCTCTAGTTTTCATTTACATTTATCCTGGTGACACCTCCACACTGGGTAACCAGCAACCTGGAGTCAAACACGGCATGAGGCTTCACAGCATATATTTTGTCAACACTATCCAGTCCCTTTGTAAATGTACTTACTCAATGGTTGCCCTAGATTCATGTTTGGTAAGTAAAATAACATAATTTACGGTATTTTTATAAAGTGTTCTACCGGTGTGCGCCATCTATCAACGGAGGCTGACAGCTGAACTAGTTATATGACATAGCTGACATGCGAGTGCTATACATCAATATGCAGCGACATACATTCAGACATTCACATGAACACAGGCACCTCCGGCAGTAGGGTTATATCTCAGCACAAGCACTGACACTATAAGCTTGTCATGATCACCACAATCAAATGTGGTTGTTTTGAATCCCAAGGGAATTGCTCATTGACTGTACCTCAGAGAGCCATAACCAGCTTGCCACTTCTGCTTATTAATAATCACTTTGACTTATTTTTTTAGATGCCAGACACCTGTGTTGTGTTGTTCCGGATATCCATGGAAATAAGACTAATCATTGAACATGCCTATTTAGGCATTTTGGCTGTGTTGAAAGTCCAACATTGTGGTTGGTGGGTTGTGAGAAAGCGAGGGCCTCTTGTACGTGTACATGTCAGGGTTATGATTTGTGAAGTGCGTGATGGAGAGACGAGGTGCAAACTGAAATGAGCCGAGCGTAGATTCTTCACACGCACCTGGCGGAGTGGAAAGACTCACAACAGCAGGTCGGGTGTCCGTGACAGAACAGGAACTCAACCCATACCAGAGAGGTGTACCCATGTCACATCATCCAGAAAGACTGAAATACTTCACACACTTAGGCAGGACGCCTATCTGGACAGCTCATCCTGGATTAAGCCAATTGTGGTGTCAGGTTTTAGAATAAAAATGGCAGCAGGTTTGAGGAGCCCATTGAGGGTAGAGTATGAGGGTGGCGGAGGGATGTTGTGGGGTGTAACCAGAATAAACAGCACACTGTAACACACACAGACACCCATATGATTTTGAAAAACACATCATAATGCCTGTCAGGTGAGAGACTCAGGACTTAAGATCTTCAAGTAACCTCCTCTACAAGGCGGTAGGCCAGTAAGGCCACTGCTGTCCCTGGTTAAGGGCCCTGGTCAGGTAATTAGGCACTGACAGTGGTGCCATGTGTCCAGCGCCATTTACACTGAGTGTCAGTAATGAGAGGACCTACCACCCTTCAACGCCCAACCCCCTGGCACCCTGCACAGACGATAGCTCCTGTTTCCCAGCAATGAGGGGGAGAAGAAGAGGCAGCATGATTTCAATACAGACTGTCTCAGGCCAGCTGGACTCAGTGACTCCCTTCCCATCAGCATTCTAAAGAGCATTCGCTTCTCAGAGCCGGAGCCTAGTAGGGATCCCCGGTGACCTCTGATCCCACTGTCCCACAGGCCATTATTGCTGAGGTGAAATAAACCCTGCTAATCTGGGCCCGTCCTGATCCAATGGCTTCAGCAACAACTACAAATGGTGGAGGAGGAGTGTATACAGTAGATGGATCACTGGGATGCACAACAATAAATCCATTTCTTTCTTGATTCTCCTTAAATGTTGCCCTAGAAAATGTTTTTTGACTGAACAGTATAGGATGGACTCATCAGAAAAGAGTTCAAATAGAAATGTGCCTCCTCTATGCTTCACTCACTCTCTCCCTCCTCTATCCTTCAGGCTCTCTCTCTCTCTCCTCTATCCTTCACTCTCTCATTCCTCCTCTATGCTTCACTCTCTCCCTCCTCTATCCTTCACTCTCTCTCTCTCTCCTCTATCCCTCACTCTTTCATGCCTCCTCTATCCTTCACTCTCTCTATCTCTCTCCTCTCTCCTTTACTCACTCTCTCCCTCCTCTATGCTTCACTCACTCTCTCCCTCCTCTATCCTTCACTCTCTCCTCTATCCTTTACTCACTCTCTCCCTCCTCTATCCTCCACGCTCTCATTCCCTCCTCTATCCTTCATTCTCTCTCTCCCTCCTCTATCCCTTCTCTCTCTCCCTCCTCTATCCTTCACTCACTCTCTCCCTCCTCTATCCTTCACTCACTCTTTCCCTCTATCCTTCACTCACTCTCTCTGTCCTCTATCCTTCACTCACTCTCTCCCTCCTCTATCCTTCACTCCCTCTTTCCCTCTATCCTTCACTCACTCTCTCCGTTCTCTATCCTTCACTCTCTCTCTCCCTCTTCTATCCTTCACTCTCTCTCTCCCTCTTTCATTCTCTCTCTCTCTCTCTCTCTCTCTCTCTCTCACTCTCGCTCTCCGCCATCATTCACTCTTTCTCTCCCTGTGTGGCAGGGGGCCATGCAGGCCCAGCTGTACTGTGGCAGACAGCAGCCCAGATGGTCCATTGGGCTTCCAGTGGGTACCAGACGTGTGAGAGGTCACACAGGGCCACTAGCGGCCAACAACACACTCTAAACCCCCAGGGTCAAGAGCACTCGGTTTTAGCAGATTAGCGTGCATTTGATTGTGGAGCAGAGGGCAAATCACAGATTTGTGTCAATCAATTAGTCATTTTGTAGTGTCCACTGTTAAGTTCAGTATTCACTACTCACACTGTTGTCTGCACTGTTGTCTCCGAATGACGGAGTTGTTAATCTAACTAAATCCGACATCAGAGGTTAGAACTCATAGGTGTTAAATTATCAACTGAGGGGGGAATTCAACAACAGATGCTTTGATTTTGCTTCATCAGGTTTTTGGGAGACTGGAGTTCTCTAGCAGACCTTCCAGAGGACGGATGTGTTGTTTCCTCCATTTAACCCAAATATGACTCAGCCTCTCAGTGAGCCCATTGCCCCAGCTGTTAACTGTAGTGTAAATGAACACACATTTAATTCCAAGCCAGAGCCTTTTCACTGTGTGAAAGTTTCATGGTGTCCTATAATGGGCTGTGTGCTGGTAGACTAGATAGAGCCTTAAGGCTGGCACACATCACACCGAAAATGAATCTAGCGTTCGTCTGCCGATCACGCAATTTTATTTGTAAAATCGGTGAGCACACGGTTCACAAATTGCGTTCACGGGTGCTAAGTACTCCCGGCCAGCAAACGCTATTGGTGTGTCTGAGCCGTAAAGCCCTCGGAATAAGACACTCTGTAAGATTGCTGTCAAACAGGTGGCACCTATCTGACTTTCTTTGTCTGCACTACAGAGCTCAACACTCGTCTCACAAAGTATTCAAGTGGGGAATTGTGAATTAAAGCACTTGCCTTTAGGGCACAGCGCAGCTCCATATCATCTATGGTCTGTGCAGGTTTTTGTCATTCTGAGGGATCTTGTTTTAATGAAAGAAATGGACTTTAGAAAGTAACACCAGGCACATTTCTGCTGTTTGTATCGTGGTATCCTAAAGGAACATGTGTCTCTGAGGAGGCCCAGGCCCAGCCGTGTGGCATTGTGCAAAGCTTCATCCTAGTTCCCATTGGCTCTAATTGCTTTTAGACACATAGGAGAACACAAGTCAGTCTCTCTCCCTATATGCAAGGCCTTTTGATTTGCCCTAGATTGCACACATGCTGTTAAATGATTCTGGAAGCCTCACATAAACTGCCACTAAAAGCACTTGTTGACAGTTAAAGAGAAAAACCTGGTTGTAATCTTCAGAGTCCAGAATGAGGAATAACACTGACGGATGCCGTAATTGAGTGCAATTTTCGAGACAGCGATTTTCAATGCCATATTAAGTAGAAGCACCCAAAACAGAAATAAAATGGAGGAGCCACAAACAGCTTCTGATTGAGAACATAAAAATGACAGAAGTAGAAAATATTAGCAATTGACGACTGCTTTTTGCTCAGTGCTCTCAAGACTCCCTAGTGTAGAATGTCACAGCAATATATAAGAGACAGGCTAGAGGCTTGGTCCAGATGTCTCTCTCTCTCTCTCTCGCTGCAGGAAGAAAACTCTTCAATAAAAAGGACAACATCCCATAATGACTCCTGAGGAATGAGAGGTCACCTCTCCTGCAGAGTTCTGAGGCCCAGGGTCTGAGTGAGGTTCTTCTCATTTCTCTAAAGGTCTGAGATGTAATCATTCCATTGTCAGACTTTGTTCACTCAAAGTTCTCAAGCCAAGGTTCACAAATAACTTTGAAAACAACATTGACAAGAGTAACAAGCTGTCTATACAAAATATTCCTAGATGTGCTTTGACATAGTGTATCTGTAGCAATGGTGATAATGATGAGTTTTGAAGGTCTGAATACATACTGGGCTGGGCTGAGGGAGGAAGTTGTTGACTCTGGAGATGCTCCACATGCCCTCAAGGTACTGCTGGGCCTGGATAGTGACCGATCCCAGGGTCCCAGTCAGCTGCCCTCCCCCCACCGTCACCTGGACACTGGTCTTGGGCCCAGCAGAGACAGAGGAGCCCTGTGGACAGTCCTGCCCCCTGTGCCAACTCTCCCCCAGGGGCAGAATGGTGTGGGCTTGGGCATGGGCTTTGGAAGGCTGCCTCACTTGGGCATTGGAGGAGGAGAGTGTCAGTTTATGAGGTTGCCCAGAGAGGGTGGTGGAGGGCAGAGCAGGCATGTCATGGCTCAGGGTCAGGGCCGCGGGCGGGGCGCCTACTGTCTGCAGGGCCTCCTGCCTCAGTTGGTGGAGAGGCGTAGAACACACCTGACAGCAGCCCTCATGGCTCCCTGGCACTTGGAGCTGGTCGAATAGGAAGGCTGCGTAGCCAGGATCCTGTAGAGGAAATAAAGAGAGAGACTTAACATGGTCCCATTCAGAAAAAAACATGGTAGACTACGTCATATCTCCATATCAGTGTGATTGGGAGGTTTCCTTGATGTTGTTAATATTTTCCAGGTGTGTCAGACAGTGGCCATTGGTGTGGTCCCTCCCGGAGGCTACCCTTTGTGATCATAGCTCTACCTCCCTCCCTCCCTGCCTGCCTGCCTGCCCTAACCACATTCACATCCTCCCCCTAGGAACTCAGTTTTGTCTGGAGCTGCTCTGCCTGCAACCAGAGACAGCAGATTATGTTGCTGGTGGATGTGCCTGCCTGGGCCTTGGACCCAAGTCAAACAACAGGGGCAAATCAGAAGAGGTAACAAAAAGGGAGTTTGAGGGATTAGTGGGAGAGACTCCAACAAATCAAAGTCTGTGCATTCCATTGGAACACCAACTCAGCCAGACTCTTCTCCAACTTTCTCCAAGGCTGCTTAAGGCCACAGAACCTGAATAAGGGTTTTTACACTGCATCAAATTAGAGAAGGAAACCAGTGGAGGTTTGTCCTTTCCCTCTGCCCGTTAAAAAACTTCCTGGAGTGTCCCTCGCAGTTGGGTGGGAAGGGGGTTGTGGGGGTTTAGAGAGGGAACCACAAATGTAAACAACAGCTGAGCCGATCCTAGGAGCTCAGAGCGTGCTATTTACATATTATGATAGTCAGTATGAAAACATACGATAAGACGCCCAGCGTGAAAAAAGAATCTCCTCCTGACAGCTAGAGGCTCATAGAGTCTCTGACGATCACTCACATCACCCAGCCTTTTACTAGTGATTACAAGTCACGTCATCGTTGCTTTTCCTCATCATGCAAGTGAAGTTCTAACACCCCCGTTATTATTATTATAATTTTTTATTTTATTATTATTATGTTGTTGTTGTTGACCCCTTTTTCTCCCCAATTTCATGATATCCAATTGGTAGTTACACTCTCAAATACTCTGTGTATATAGACGTAAACGCAGACACCCACACACAGATGCGTTCACACACACACAAACACACACACACACACACACAAACACACACACACACACACACACACACACACACACACACACACACACACACACACACACACACACACACACACACACACACACACACACACACACACACACACACACACACACACACACACACACACACACAGTCCCAGTCCCAGTCTCTGAAGGGGTATAAAGGCTCGGTAACCTCCCACCCATTGGAGTGGAGCTCTAAGACAGAAGCCCACAGATACATATTGTTTATGAGGCCTCTGTCCCAGTGAACCTCTGTGGTGATCAGGAGGAGTGAGACGGCCTGGCCAATCCACTGCTTTTAATGCAGTGCCACTTAATACAGCAGGTCCAATATAACAGTCTCCATAGAGACACAACCCGTAGCCTTTAAATCTCTTCCCTCTGAAGGCAACTCAATACAGAGACTTTTAGGTGACCTCTATCTTAGAGCCCCTATCCTTATACCTACAGTATAAATGGTTATCATTACAGAGAGAATACAAACTGACCAGTTTCTCTATCCTTATGTGTATATTGCACTTCACATCCTTTTATAAGGGCCGGGACGATACCAGTATCACAACGTTTTTTCCATGGCAAAAATGAAAACACAAAGCAGACCAAACTATTTTAAAAAACCTGTTGTATGTCAAATATTGTGTCCTATAGCTTAGAAAATAAATACATGTGACTCTGGATGCTTCTAACATTAAGCATGAAACACACTGAGAATCTCACAGCCGATAGACTGACGGTACTTATCACAGTGGGAGGCCGTTCCTTCTCTTGCTAAGTCAAAAGCAGTACCTGCTGCGTGCCGACCCGATAGCGACAAACCTGCCGTTTCTATTTGTAGAATCGCAATGCTCCTCAGTGGCCAACAACTTCACTTTGAGCCAATCAGAGAGCACGGGAGAGCCAACCCATTTTTTTTTTTTAATAGAGGGCATTTTCTACGTAAATCCACGGATGAGCCAGTCACACTTCATACGCAATGTAGGCTATGGGATGGTAACTAGCTAAGTGTACATATGCAACGCACACAATCCTAAATACTTCCTCCAAGCTAGCTAACCACTTTAGCTAGTATTGACATTATAATTCAATCACAATGGATTAGCTAGTTCCAATGAAACAGCTGGCTGTATTAGCTGCCAAATTAGTGCAGTGTTCCTAGCTAGCTCACTATGTTGTGCTAGCTAGGGGATATGCTAATGTTAGCTAGCTAAACATTTGGCTATTGGCTGGCACTGGCAGTATGGGATAATCATCTTTCTAGGTAGTTATCTAGCTGTGACCATCTGATTAGTATCAACAAGGGCTTTCTAAAAATTGCAACATTTGCGCACATAGCTTGGAATCTAGACCATAAGCAATATGCATGGATATGCATTACTAAACAACGCTACAGACACGTTCTGGTTTGGAGTATTTTAACAAGGCTGAGTGGCTGACGACTTCCAAGGTCTTTGCTGTGTGAACACAAAAGAGATTGACTGCCAACACTGTTAAGGGGTGCAAAGTACTGTCGGCAGGAAAACGTTTGACAATTCTATAGGTGTGTCTGAGATTTAGGGCTGTTTTCCTAAAGTGAAATCTGCTTCATGTTTTGTTTACTTGTCACTAACGAGTATTGCGATAAGTTGGTGGTTGAAGATATCCCTCTAGTGTTGTGGGAGCTGTGCTTTGGCAAAGTGGGTGGGGTTATATCCTTCCTGTTTAGCCCTGTCCGGGGGTATCATCGGATGGGGCCACAGTGTCTCCTGATCCCTCCTGTCTCAGCCTCCAGTATTTATGCTGCAGTAGTTTATGTGTCGGGGGGCTAGGGTCAGTCTGTTATATTTGGAGTACTTCTCCTGTCTTATCCGGTGTCCTGTGTGAATTTAAGTATGCTCTCTCTAATTCTCTCTTTCTCTCTGAGGACCTGAGCCTTAGGACCATGCCTCAGGACTACCTGGCATGATGACTCCTTGCTGTCCCCAGTCCACCTGGCCGTGCTGCTGCTCCAGTTTCAACTGTTCTGCCTGCGGCTATGGAATCCTGACCTGTTCACCGGACGTACTACCTGTCCCAGACCTGCTGTTTTCAACTCTCTAGAGACATCAGGAGTGGTAGAGATACTCTTAATGATCGGCTATGAAAAGCCAACTGACATTTACTCCTGAGGTGCTGACTTGCTGCACCCTCGACAACTACTGTGATTATTATTATTTGACCATGCTGGTCATTTATGAACATTTGAACATCTTGGCCATGTTCTGTTATAATCTCCACCCGGCACAGCCAGAAGAGGACTGTCCACCCCTCATAGCCTGGTTTCTCTCTAGGTTTCTTCCTAGGTTTTGGCATTCTAGGGAGTTTTTCCTAGCCACCGTGCTTCTACACCTGCATTGCTTGCTGTTTGTGATTTTAGGCTGGGTTTCTGTACAGCACTTTGAGATATCAGCTAATCTACGAAGGGCTATATAAATACATTTGATTTGATACTGGTATTGTCCCGGCCCAGGTCTTTCCAACTAACAGCCAAGCAAGGGCAGGGGACATCATCATCTTCATTTCGTCCCTGAGTCTCTAAGCAGTGTAAGGAGTCCCGATATCTCACTGATCTACCTACAGTACTGATCCAGCCCTCATGATGAGAGAGATAGATCACCAAGCAGATTATCTAGAGAGAGGACCACACAGCACATAGGCCTGCCCAAGGAGAGGCAGCTGCTCGGATTGGCCCTGGGCAGGACACGACTGTGCTGGTCCTCTTCCAATATGGATTTTCATGGGATAAAATGGGTTTAATACTATATACTTAGTGATATACTCTGATAAATGATTAATTACATGATAGTGACACTATTGGCAATGCATAGCTAGTATGTAAAGCTGGGATAGTTGGGATAACAAGCTCATTCTGTAGATCATCCTACAGCTCTTAGCATAGTGTTGGGTGGGGTTATGTTGGCTAATGCAGGATATGTTAGCTACAATTATCCTCTTAGGAGGGTTTAGGAGAAAATTCACATGAACATGCATTTATGTAAAGAGGCTTAAAATGTAAACACCATTGAGCTTTGGAGAAAGACACTGATACGTATGAGGGATCTAATGTGAAGGCATTCTATTTCAACCCGTTTAACAGAGGGACGTTTCTGAACTCACCAGGTCTGTGACAAATCAGGGGAGAAATCAGAGAGAGAGAGAGAGAGAGCGGGGATAACATATCACCACGGACACGCTTCAGTCTAGAAAACGTATTTGGTTGTGATTAGTCATAATCAGAGTAACCCACCCTGGTTTCTTCGGCTCCACACCCCTCACCCTCCCACCAAGCCAACCCTATCCCACCTCAGGGCATGACTATATGTAATAAATCAATTCCTCTTTCCTTCTCTCTCTCCCATACATCCTCTACCTTCCTCCCTCCATGTATTGTTAGGTGTTGATTTAGGAGTGCCAATAAAACCAGCCACAAAGCTCAGCCCACCTGCTATTCTGGAGGTTCTGGAGGTTAGCGAGTGAGTTTCCCTTGTAAAGCTGTCTGTCTGTGAGCATTATGCTCTGGGGAAGAGTGAGCTAGAGGTCAGGGGTAGGAAGTGGATCATGGTGATGCTGATGGTGATGATGATGGTTATGATAGTGGAGATGATGATGCTAGCCCATCTTTGAGGTGGAGAGTCTGAAGGGCAGATAATATGTGATTATCTCCACATCAGGTATGAGGAAAGCAAGCCGTAAATCAAAAATAGGCATGACCTTGACTCTCTGTCTGTCTGTTGTTTTAAGATTCCTTAAAGGATTTCAGCCTGAACTGCAGCCTGTCAAACTCTCCGAAATGCACACCTCAAAAATGAATGCTGTCTGTAGAAAGCGGTTTCCAATTTCTGTTTCCTAGGTGATATCTGATTCCGATGTACAGATAACAAAATTGGATTGTATAGGCAAGTTTCAAGATATTTTTATCACAAACCGATGACCCAAGGAAGTAATTCATAATGTGGAATACATGAGACGTGACATACTGTACTATGCATGTATTGAGGCCTGATGCGTTTATATTATTATCCATGTGATCTATTGCTGACAGGTGCAAGTGAGTGTAAAAAATAGTCTAGTTTGAGAGCTGCATCAACACAATACTACAAGTGTTCCATCCATTGAGAGGGACATGAAGGCCTGAGCGTCTTCAACCATTGTTGGGTACAAGTGGAAGACTACTAGGCTTCAGAGCACAAGCACTCTAGAAAGAGAGTGAGCATGAGTTAGGGACATGGATAGAGAGAGAGGGAGGCAGGTTGGGGTTGTGCCCCTTGCCTGGCGGCTTGTGGGTCATTGTGTTGGTTTACTGCCTGTCGACGAGGATCTTTATTAAACTCTGGGGACGAATTAAGTCAGATGCTGTGGCCTTATTATGGAAAATAGGCCAGCATGCAATGGAAAAGAAGTGCCTGTGGCACCTACGTTTGCCGTCTGATGAAATTCAGCCATAGATCGGCCGACCGGATACAGAAAGCCGAACCATGACTTACTTAAATAAGGAAGCGGTCATAGCGATTTCATATGCATGAGGCCCCTTGTCAGACTAAAGACTTTCAGACACGCTCCGTTAAAAGTAGAACACTCTTGGAAACAATATTTCATATTCCATTGAGTTGCGGAGCGCCTGTCAGATGGGGAGCAGTGACCTTCACCACAGAGCAGGTCTCTGTGTTGTGGTGGCCATTCAGTTAAAGGAAGCAAGAGGCAGTACAGCCACAGCACACCCAAAAGTAGACTTCATAAGATTCAATTGTGCAATCTCCTATTCCTTCCTTCTTTCTTCCAGTTTTTTCCTACACTATTGTACAGGGAAACTTTCCCCCGATGACTCAGTAGGTCAACACAGTGCTGTCTTTCCACACTAGAGCCCATTCCCAACAGTATTATTGCTGTTAACACAATAGAATACGGCAGAGTTTTTCATACGTCCTATAACGGCGTATAAAACCAACTGGACCACACAACAACACAGCTGCTTCATCTAACGCCTTTAAGAACTGGAAATCCTCCACTCTCCCTTCTCTTATTTCTCCATAAGGACAGCTTAAGAAAGTCTGAGCCGTATCTGTTTACTTGTTCTCTGACACCTTTGGCCCTGTCAGTAGTACTGTCCCAGTGTGTTTCAATGGGACTAGGCCCCAATAAACCACAGGAGCCTACAGACAGATCCCACAGTGAGGTCGATAGCTGCCAACAGGCCTACTTTCCCACAGGTACCCTGGGCTCTCCCTGAAAGCCAGGCCAGAGAAAAACGAGCACAGCTGCAGGCCTGTCCTGGGTGACCACAGGCCATTAAGACAGATTACATTCCCAGGATAAAAGGACCACATCTAGTGGTAATCCCTCCCCTTCATGCCCTCAACTCTCTCACCCCTCAGCCATCCCGTGGAGCAGCAGTGGGCTGGACAGCCTCAGCAGACCCGTAGATCTAATTTGACTTCAGGAGCAGTTAATGCTGAACCACCAGTAGAAGCAGAGGACAACAGATCATTAAGTTTAACCACCCAGGTCCTGTGTTGTGGAGCTAGAGAAGACAATGAGTCAGGATCTCACACTAGCATGCTGTTTACCTCTGTGGAAACGTCTCCTGTGCCACACAAATTGGGAGAGTCATCAAACCACATCAAATAGATGCTCACTGCTGCCTGCCTGTCTGTCTGTAGCACACAGAACACTTTCCCAAGCATAAACTCTGTATTAGCAACAGCATTGGAGTTGTGTTATTTGTCTGCATGACAAAATAAGAACATAATTCCAGAGATAGAATATCCACCACTGAAGTACTTAATTCACACCTGACTAAACAAAATAACCAAGTTCTCAGTTGAAGTAGCTTATTAACATCGCTACAGTACTCTAGACTGCCCTATTTTCATGATTCATGATGATATCTGGACCCCATTGCCCCGAAAATCAGTCTTCTCACAAAATCACCTGTAGTGTCGAATGGTTTGGCCTACAAATGTTTTGCTCTACGACCCCTAAAAGCGTCTGAAGTCGGTACAGCTGATCTGCCAACTTCTGTCTGTAGTGTCTGAACAGTTTGGGCTACACACTAATATGACCCCTCTGTGGAAAGGTGAGACTCATGAACACGTACATGTTTTGCTCTAGGATGCCCACAGGCCTCACAAGACTCGTCTGAAGGTCCCCCGGTACCAGTTGAAAAAGGAATAGAAGTACAGTATATACAGTATGGAGACTGTTTGTTGCCAAAAACAAAGGGGTTAAATTCTCAAAATATGTTTCCTGATCGTTCTGATCTCCCCGAAATAGGACAGACACTTCAGAACAAACTTCCTTTCGATTTTTTTGGGGACTATCTGTTGTTCCATGTAGTGAATCTGTTATTCAATGCGTTTGTATGGGCTAATAGCACTAAGGCCCAAAAATTATCATTCTTAAAATTCTAAATCAAATAGCTAAATGATCCTTGGCCTGACCTTCTTAAACATTCCATATAGCTTAGTAGAACCCCCTCCCAGCAGGCAGAGGTGTTCTTTTACTGTTCTAATTTAGTTGGTAACCAGTGTATAATATCAATAAGGCACCTTGGGGGTTTGGGGTATATGGCCAATATACCATGGCTAATGGCTGTATACAGGCACTCCGTGTTGCGTCGTGCGTAAGGACAACCCTTAGCCATGGTATATTGCTTAATTAGCACTACGCAAACATTAATTTACCTGTGCTTTTCAGATGACAGCGGGGGGACTTTTTGAGTTGATTTATCCCTCATGTACTTTGATGTTGTTGTGAGCACGAGAAGACTGCAGCAAACAATTGCGCTGAACTTTCTCGAGGCGCTTCTGCCCTCTGCATACGAGGGGTAGGTCATCGTGCAGTGCAACCTATTGACTGGGGTGTTTTGGGAACCTAATACGCAAAAGACCCACTGACTCAAGGCCTATACAATCAAGTCTACTTACTTAGTACTCAGAATCGATTCTACCTGTCATACTGTGTCTGGAAGAAACATAATTTAGCAGGATGGGTCTACATAACAATTTATGGCTGTTTTGACATTGTTCCAACATCAAGCCTAAACATCAAGGCAAATGGAAGCACTGACAGTTATTAAAATGAAGACAGATATGTCAAGCTATTAGTTCCTTCCTGCTGTGTTATTAAAATAAAAAAATGATTTCACCTTTATTTAACCAGGTAGGCCAGTTGAGAACAAGTTCTCATTTACAACTGCGACCTAACCAAGATAAAGGAAAGCAGTGCGACACAAACAACAACACAGAGTTACACATGGAATAAAATATATAAATAACAGTATGGGGATGAGGGAGTTGGATGGGCTATTTACAGATGGGCTATGTACAGGTGCAGTGATCTGTGAGCTGCTCTGACAGCTGGTGCTCAATTAGTGCGGAGATCCCAGTAAAATCGGAGAGCGCCAAATTCAAAATACAAGATCGTAATATTAAACATTCATGAAAATACAAGTGTCATCCATGATTCTTTAGCTTAGAATCTTGGTAATCGAACTGCGTTGTCAGATTTCAAAAAGGCTTTACGGCGAAGCATAGCATTTGATTGTCTGAGGACAGCGCCTCATATTAGCATATTTTCCAAACCAGCCAGGGGTCACGAAATAACAAATAACGATAAAATAAATAACTTACTTTGAAGATCTGTTTGAAATCCCAAGGGTCCCAGCTTCACAATGAATGGTTGTTTTGTTCGATAAACTCCGTCTTTATATCCCAAAAACTGTGTTTCGTTGGCGCCATTGAATTCAATAATCCAGTCCTTCAATATGCACATAAAGGATTCCAAAAAGTTACCAGCAAAGTTTGTCCAAATGAGTCAAACAATGTTTTTGATCAACCCTCAGGTTGTCTAATATCTAAAAAAAAGTATTATATTTCAGACGGAGATTACTATGTTCAATAGCAAAGGAAAAGAATGAAGAGCGTGCCAACATTCACGGACGCAAAAAAAGCAACAAAAACAAGCCTAAAACCTTGTATAAAGACTGTTGACATCTACTGGAATCCATAGGGACTGCAATCTGGGAGGCGGAAATTAGATCTTTCAATAGAAGAAGTCAGTCGGAGCTCCAAATAGTTTTTTTACGGATCGATTTTCCTCTGGTTTTTGCCTGCTATATCAGTTCTGTTATACTCACAGACATTACTTTAACAGTTTTAGAAACATCAGAGTGTTTTATATCCAATTCTACCAATTATATGCATATATTAGCTTCTGAGCCTGAGTAACAGGCAGTTTACTTTGGGCACGTCAGACAGGCGGAAATTCAGGAAACTAGCCTTACTCGCAGAGAGGTTAAAGTTAGTGAGGGAGATATGGGTCTCCAGCTTCAGTGATTTTGCAATTCGTTCCAGTCATTGTCAGCAGAGAACTGGAAGGAAAGGTGGCCAAAGTAGGAATTGGCTTTGGGGGCGACTAGTGAAGTATACCTGCTGGACCGCAGCACCCACCCGTGGGTGGGGCTTTGGTGACAAAATGGATGACACTGTGATAGACTGCATCCAATTTGGTGAGTAGAGTGTTGGAGGCTATTTTGTAGGTCCATACCCAAACAGTTCGAACTACTAATTTTGAAAATTACTCTCTCCAGAAATAAGTCTCTCACTGTTGCCGCCTGCTACCGACCCCCCTCAGCTCCCAGCTGTGCCCTGGACACCATTTGTGAATTGATCGCCCCCCATCTAGCTTCAGAGTTTGTTCTGTTAGGTGACCTAAACTGGGATATGCTTAACACCCCGGCAGTCCTACAATCTAAGCTAGATGCCCTCAATCTCACTCAAATCATCAAGGAACCCACCAGGTACAACCCTAACTCTGTAAACAAGGGCACCCTCATTGACGTCATCCTGACCAACTGGCCCTCCAAATACACCTCCGCTGTCTACAACCAGGATCTCAGCGATCACTGCCTCATTGCCTGTATCCGCTACGGAGCCGCAGTCAAACGACCACCCCTCATCACTGTCAAACGCTCCCTAAAACACTTCTGTGAGCAGGCCTTTCTAATCGACCTGGCCCGGGTATCCTGGAAGGACATTGACCTCATCCCGTCAGTTGAGGATGCCTGGTCTTTCTTTAAAAGTAACTTCCTCACCATTTTAGATAAGCATGCTCCGTTCAAAAAATGCAGAACTAAGAACAGATATAGCCCCTGGTTCACTCCAGACCTGACTGCCCTCGACCAGCACAAAAACATCCTGTGGCGGACTGCGCTAACATCGAATAGTCCCCGCGATATGCAACTGTTCAGGGAAGTCAGGAACCAATACACACAGTCAGTCAGGAAAGCTAAAGCCAACTTCTTCAGGCAGAAGTTTGCATCCTGTAGCTCCAACTCCAAAAAGTTCTGGGACACTGTGAAGTCCATGGAGAACAAGAGCACCTCCTCCCAGCTGCCCACTGCACTGAGACTAGGTAACATGGTCACCACCGATAAATCCATGATTATCGAAAACTTCAACAAGCATTTCTCAACGGCTGGCCATGCCTTCCGCCTGGCTACTCCAACCTCGGACAACAGCTCCCCCCCCCCCCGCAGCTACTCGCCCAAGCCTCTCCAGGTTCTCCTTTACCCAAATCCAGATAGCAGATGTCCTGAAAGAGCTGCAAAACCTGGACCCGTACAAATCAGCTGGGCTGGACAATCTGGACCCTCTATTCCTGAAACTATCCGCCGCCATTGTCGCAACCCCTATTACCAGCCTGTTCAACCTCTCTTTCATATCGTCTGAGATCCCCAAGGATTGGAAAGCTGCCGCAGTCATCCCCCTCTTCAAAGGGGGCGACACCCTGGACCCAAACTGTTACAGACCTATATCCATCCTGCCCTGCCTATCTAAGGTCTTCGAAAGCCAAGTCAACAAACAGGTCACTGACCATCTTGAATCCCACCGTACCTTCTCCGCTGTGCAATCTGGTTTCCGAGCCGGTCACGGGTGTACCTCAGCCACGCTCAAGGTACTAAACGATATCATAACCGCCATCGATAAAAGACAGTACTGTGCAGCCGTCTTCATAGACCTTGCCAAGGCTTTCGACTCTGTCAATCACCGTATTCTTATCGGCAGACTCAGTAGCCTCGGTTTTTCGGATGACTGCCTTGCCTGGTTTACCAATTACTTTGCAGACAGAGTTCAGTGTGTCAAATCGGAGGGCATGCTGTCCGGTCCTCTGGCAGTCTCTATGGGGGTGCCACAGGGTTCAATTCTCGGGCCGACTCTTTTCTCTGTATATATCAATGATGTTTCTCATGCTGCGGGCGATTCCCTGATCCACCTCTACGCAGACGACACCATTCTATATACTTCCGGCCCGTCCTTGGACACTGTGCTATCTAACCTTCAAACGAGCTTCAATGCCATACAGCACTCCTTCCGTGGCCTCCAACTGCTCTTAAACGCTAGTAAAACCAAATGCATGCTTTTCAACCGTTCGCTGCCTGCACCCGCACGCCTGACCAGCATCACCACCCTGGATGGTTCCGACCTTGAATATGTGGACATCTATAAGTACCTAGGTGTCTGGCTAGACTCTAAACTCTCCTTCCAGACCCATATCAAACATCTCCAATCGAAAATCAAATCAAGAGTCGGCTTTCTATTCCGCAACAAAGCCTCCTTCACTCACGCCGCCAAACTTACCCTAGTAAAACTGACTATCCTACCGATCCTCGACTTCGGCGACGTCATCTACAAAATTGCTTCCAACACTCTACTCAGCAAACTGGATGCAGTTTATCACAGTGCCATCCGTTTTGTCACTAAAGCACCTTATACCACCCACCACTGCGACTTGTATGCTCTAGTCGGCTGGCCCTCGCTACATATTCGTCGCCAGACCCACTGGCTCCAGGTCATCTACAAGTCCATGCTAGGTAAAGCTCCGCCTTATCTCAGTTCACTGGTTACGATGGCAACACCCATCCGTAGCACGCGCTCCAGCAGGTGTATCTCACTGATCATCCCTAAAGCCAACACCTCATTTGGCCGCCTTTCGTTCCAGTTCTCTGCTGCCTGTGACTGGAACGAATTGCAAAAATCGCTGAAGTTGGAGACTTTTATCTCCCTCACCAACTTCAAACATCTGCTATCCGAGCAGCTAACCGATCGCTGCAGCTGTACATAGTCTATTGGTAAATAGCCCACCCATTTTCACCTACCTCATCCCCATACTGTTTTTATTTATTTATTTTTATTTTTCTGCTCTTTTGCACACCAATCTCTACCTGTACATAACCATCTGATCATTTATCACTCCAGTGTTAATCTGCATAATTGTAATTATTTGCCTACCTTCTCATGCCTTTTGCACACAATGTATATAGACTCCCCTTTTTTCTACTGTGTTATTGACTTGTTAATTGTTTACTCCATGTGTAACTCTGTGTTGTCTGTTCACACTGCTATGCCTTATCTTGGCCAGGTCGCAGTTGCAAATGAGAACTTGTTCTCAACTAGCCTACCTGGTTAAATAAAGGTGAAATAAAAAAATAAAAAAAAAAATGACATCGCCGAAGTCAAGGATCGGCAGGATGATCAATTTTACGAGGGTATGTTTGGCAGCAATGAGTGAAGGATGCTTTGTTGTGAAATCGGAAGCCGATTCTAGATTTAATTTTGGATTGGAGATGTTTAATGTGAGTCTGGAAGGAAAGTTTACAGTCTAACCAGACACCTAGATATTTGTAGTTGTCCACATATTCTAAGTCAGAACCGTCCAGAGTAGTGATGCTGGATGGGTGGGCAGGTGTGGGCAGCGATCGGTTGAAGAGCATGCATTTAGTTTTACTTGCATTTAAGAGCAGTTGGAGGCCACGGAAGGAGAGTTGTATGGCATTGAAGCTCATCTGGAGGTTAGTTAACACAGTGTCCCAAGAAGGGGCAGAAGAATACAGAATGGTGTCGTCTGCGTAGAGTTGGATCAAAGAATCACCAGCAGCAAGAGAGACATCATTGATGTATACAGAGAAAAGAGTCAGCCCGAGAATTGAACCCTGTGGCACCCCCATAGAGATTGCCAGAGGTCCGGACAACAGGCCCTCCGATTTGACACACTGAACTCTGTCTTAGAAGTAGTTGGTGAACCAGGCGAGGCTTTCATTTGAGAAGCCAAGGCTGTTGAGTCTGCCGATAAGAATGTGGTTATTGACAGAGTCAAAAGCCTTGGCCAGGTTGATGAATATAGCTGCACAATATTGTCTCTTATTGATGGAGGTTATGATATTGTTTAGGACCTTGAGCGTGGCTGAAGTGCACCCATGACCAGCTCGGAAACCAGATTGCATAGCGTAGAAGATATGGTGGGATTCGAAATGGTCGGTGATCTGTTTGTTAACTTGGCTTTCGAAGCAGTGTTAACATGCATCAAACCAAGGCATTTACGGTTACAGAAGTCAACAAATGAGAGGGCCTGGGGAATGTGAGTGGAGCTAGGCACTGCAGGGCCTGGATTAACCTCTACATCACCAGAGGAGCAGAGGAGGAGTAGGAAAAGGGTACGGCCAAGGGCTATAAGAACTTGTCATCTAGTATGTTCGGGACAGAGAGTAAAAGGAGCAGGTTTCTTGGAGCGGTAGATTAGATTCAATGCATAATGTACAGATAAAGGTATGGTAGGATGTGAATGCACTTGAGGTAAACCTAGACATTGAGTGACGATGAGAGAGGTATTGTCTCTAGAGACATCAATTAAACCAGGTGAGGTCACCTGTGGGAGGTGTGGGAGGTGGGACAAGAGGGTTAGCTGAGGCATATTGAGCAGGGCTGGAGGCTCTACAGTGAAATAAGACAATAATCACTAACCAAAACAGCAAGGCATATTGACATTAGGGAAAGGCATGCATAGCTGAGTGATCATAGGGTCCAATGAGTAGCTGGATGGAGACACAACAATTCAGACAACTAGCAGGCCGGGGCTAGCAGGCTAGCAGAATGGCCTTAGAGGGACATTGTGACGGAAGAAGTCTGTTGTAGCCACCTCGTGCGATTACGTCGGCAGTCACGATGGATCAGCAGGGGTCCGTGTAGTAAAAGGGTCCAGGCCAATTGGTGGCAAAATAGGTATAGTAGCCAAAGAAATTGACTGATGGACCACTTCATCTAACAGTCCGGTATGCTCTAGACAGCTAGCGGGCCACAGCTAGCAGGCTAGCAGGCTAGCAGATGGGCATTCAGGGGACGTCGCGATGAAGGAACCTATTGAAAGAAAACCCTTGGGCGGATTACGTCGGTAGTCCAGTCACGATGGATCGGCGGGGCTCCATATCGGCAATAAAAAGGGTCCAGGCTAATTGGAAAAATAGGTATTGTAGCCCAAGGAGTGGCTGATGGACCTCTTCAGCTATCTGGGAGATGGGCCAGGCATAGGCTAGCTCCAGGCTGATTGGTGCTTGCTTTGGGACAGGGACGTTAGCCAGGAGAAGCCAATCGAATAGCAGCTAGCTAGCTGCGATGATCCAGGTGAAGAAGTTCAGAGCTTGCGGTAGGAATCCGGTGATATGGAGAAAAAGGAGTCCGATAAGCTCTGGGTTGAAACACGCTGTACAGACTGGCAGGAGTTGTCCTAGCTAAAGGTTAGCTGATGACCGCTAGCAGTGGCTAGCTGACTACTAGCTAGTAGCTAGTTAGCTGGCTAGTTAGCTGGCTACCACATTGGGTGAGGCGGGTTGCAGGAGAGTATGTTGAAGTTGGGGTTAAGAAAGATATAAAAAAATATATGCGAAGAAAAAAGATGTAAAAAGATATATACAGTATAAAGATATATACACAGGACATGACAAGACGAAGACAAAAGATGCCTGACTGCTACGCCATCATGGAATGGATGTATGAGTGCAGTATTTTTATGACTGTTATGTGCAGTGTTTATACTGAACAAAAATATTAACGCAACATGCAACAATTTCAACGATTTTACTGAGTTACAGTTCATATAAGGAAATCAGGCAAGTTAAATAAATAAATTAGGCCCTAATCTATGGATTTCACATGACTGGGCAAGGGAGCAGCCATGGGTGGGCCTGGGAGGGCATAGGCCCACCCACTTGGGGAGCCAGGCCCAGCCAATCAGAATGAGTTTTTCCCCACAAAATAGCTTTTTTACAGACAGAAATACTCTTCAGTTTCATCAACGTTTCGAGTGGCTGGTCTCAGACGATCCCGCGGGTAAAGAAGCCGGATGTGGAAGTCCTGGGCTGGCGTGGTTACACGTGGTCTGCAGTTGTGAGCCTGGTTGAACAAATTCTCCAAAACGATGTTGGATGCGGCTTAACATAAAATTCTCTGCCAACAGTTCTGGTGGACAGTCCTGCAGTGAGATTGCCAATTGCACCCTCTCTTAAAATTTGAGACATTGTGTTGTGTGACAAAACTGCACATTCTAAAGTGGCCTTTAATTGTCCCCAGCACAAGGTGAACCTGTGAAATGATCATGCTGCTTAATCAGCATTTTGTGCAAAAATAAGCTTTTTGTGCATATGGAACATTTCTGGACTGGGTTTTATTTCAGCTCATGAAACCAATCCTTTACATGTTGCATTTATATTTTAGTTCAGTATAGTTATAGATAATGCTACAGCAGTGGTCACCAACCTGGTCGATCTTCAAAACATTCCCAGTCCATCATCAAATATCTCTGATGAAAAGCCAATGATAAAGGCTTGCGCTCACTTTAATTGTATTCATGTTGCACTGTTGGCAATAGGTGCACTGGATTCAGACACGCCAGCCCAGGACTTCCCATATTGTTTGTTTGAAAAGACAAACAATGACTACCCTGCGGACCGGGAGATCTGTGGCTAAATCGAGTGTGCCTATTGCACTGGCCAAACGGATGGCTCAAAACACCAACAGCTTCCACAACTCCGGCCTCAGTAAAGTTTTATACTAGCCTAAGTGACATTTTATGACTTTTAAAACCATGACCACAGAGAGAGACTGTCAAAGAACAAGTACGTTTTTATTCAGCACTGTCAACACCGTTTTTATTCAACACTATTACAAAACATAAAACATACTTTTTCCTACTTCCACTTACGCTGCAGCTGCAATTAATGAGTAGCCAGGTGTATCGATAGCCCTGCGCTTTAATGTCGAGGAATATTTCACTTTCTCTGGCTACATTAATTTGTGCATGAGGAGCATGAGGTGCGACTCCAGCTTCGCCATCAGGTGGAAGATGTTATCCCCTCTCTCTGAACAATCTCACAGGAGGAAAGGAAGGAGAGTGTAGGGACCATGAGAGGCGTAGCTGCTGCTGCTCTCACCCTCCCACTGCTGAGACTAATGCGGTGTTCAAAACAACTGGGGACTCGGAAATCTCAGACATACAACTTCAGTGCGTTCAAAACAACTGGGAACTCTAAAAAATTGTTTTTTTTACTTGGAATTCCAAGTCGGAAACTTTAGCGTCTTTTCTAGAGCTCAGAGTTTCCAATCTGAAGATCACTGACGTCATGATATTACCTCGTTTTCCCCCCAAGTTCACAGTTGTCTTGAAAGCAACAAGACCATTAGATGCAGGTACCATCAGTCCAGTAAAATAAAATAAACAATTACTTGCAAATGATTTACATTTATGCTCAGCTGTGTCTTGCAAGTGCTACACCAACTGATCTATTTTATTATCAAAGCTCGAGTTTTTAAATATATTATGGTCTGAGAGGAACAATGTTGCCAGGCATTTTTGCCAATATGCTGTGATAATTTATTAGGCCTACTGCACAAACCTCCTTCCTACAGAACTGTTTTTAATAAGTTAATGTTACAAATAAAAATAAAGTTGGGTTTAAAAAATATTCTGAGTGGTAGATCTTGGCTTGCTTTTTGACTGCGGAAGTCATCTTGACTCAGAAAAGGTTGGTGACCACAGTGCTACAGTATGTGTGTAATATGCTATGTATAATTTGACATATGCAAGAAGAAGCCTATTACACTACTTTTACAGTGCCACTCCCTTTCCATTATTTATACAACCAGATGCCACTCTCTATCAAACACTCAACCATAGATAGATGCTATGGGTCAAGTAGGATGCATGAATTAATGGACCTCTGTCAAACAAGCGGCCTGCAATCAAATTACCTCATATAATGATATTGTATGTCACAACTAGCTTTCGGACACAAGACTCCCAATGTTGTGTCCCAAAGCTAGTCACAACTCCATATGGCTGGCAGATTTGTCATTGTCACTCATGTTACCAAAGAGTAAACACAATAGGGTTCTAGCTAACTTTCGTATTAACTTTGTCATGTCTATGATTACAAGAACACGCAGCGCCTGATATGAATCACTGTACAGCTGTAAAGGTGGGAGGGATGGGTGGAAATAAGAGGGTGAGTGACTGAACCTTGTGTGTGTGTGTGTGTGTGTGTGTGTGTGTGTGTGTGTGTGTGTGTGTGTGTCCGTTTACACCACACCCATCCATCACTCCAACCTTTCGCCACTTGGCCAGTTAATTACCTCTTCTTGTTCACTCATGCACACAAAGAAAACAAGCACCTTTCAGACTGTTTGGGCAGATTTCATCCATCCCTCTCCCATTTAATGTCTCTCTCTCCCGCAGAGACCTAAAGCCAGCCATCAGCACTCTGTTTTTACTCCAGATCAGTCAATCTGTCATCAGCTGGGCTAGGCTATAGGCTAAGCTGGAGAGCTGGGGAGCAGTGGATCCTGGCTAGACTCCCCTGTAAGAGAGTGAATGACTTAATCAAATTACATCTTCATCAAGGACATCACATCAGTGGACACTACTAGAATTACTACTATCATTCACGACTAAATGTAATATTTAGTTTAAGATTGTGAGGAGTCTTGTGTTTGGTTAAACAAGTCAGACTTTCTCTTGGTCATTAGTCCATAGAGTAAAAGTATGTTTCCCTGACCAGTAGTATACATGATCTAGCAGGGGTGGGCTACTCCAGTCCTCGGCGGCCTGATTGGTGTCACACTTTTTCTCCATCCCTAGCAAACACAGCTGATTAATCAAACTGCATTCTAAACTGAAGATCATGATTAGGTGATTATTGGAGTCAGGTGTGTTAGCTGGAGCTGGGGCAAAACTGTGACACCAATCAGGACCTCAGGACTGGAATTGCCCACCCTGAGATTCTAGAGTGAGGAGGCACATGAGATGTGTGAGGTGGGTTAGTGTGATGGGGAGCAGGGGGTTCAAACATATCAGACCACAGCAACTGCTCTACAGCAAAGTCAGCAATGCATCTATGATCTATGATATGTGTCATGTACCTCTCTATTTCACCAGTGCAGCAGTACACATACAGCAAGTATGATTAAATATATATGTTTTTCTCTTATACCAGAGATCTTCTACTCTGTTGCCTGTGGCCAATCTGGAAGAGACCAAGCAGCAGCAGCGGCTGCAGCACACACTGCTCTCTCCCACTAGGGAGACAAAGTGAGTGTATTTATGCATGCTGCTCACCAGCTACTCAGCACTTCTAATTAGAATACCTGACTTACCACTCTTGGAAACTCTCCAGATAGTTCTTATTTTTTTAATAGGTTTACTGAAACAAACAAAAATAAATCATGACAAATTCAGCAGGCAAACTGGAGAACCAGGTGTTGTTTTAAGCTCTGCAGGTATTGAGGAGAAGGAGGAGGAGAAGGAGATGGTATTGCGAAGGTGGCTAGAGCCCCCAGGGTCAGTCCAGGAGCACCCTACTAATGAGAGCTGTACTGGTTGGAGTTCTACACACTGGAAGGCCCTTGTCAAAGAACCAGTCCAACTCCATCCTGCCCTCCATGTTGGTGCTCGCTGCTAATGAAATAGAAAAGTAATTGTTTCAAGTAAACCTCTTGAAAATGTCAAATGGAAGAAAAATAACATCTCTCTCTCATCTGTCGCTCTTCCTCTCCACCCGTTCAGTTTTGAGTCTGTCAGAAACCTGCCTCTCCTAGACGTGCTGTGTCTCAGGGATCAGGAGGTTAGAGGAGAGAAACTAAATGTTGGCAGAGGATCATGTCTGCTCCCACAACAAAATGTCTGTCAGATCGGTCTGATAGCTTTCATGGTTTGGTATGGATAGTTTGGCTACAGCTGGGAGGCAGAAGGCCCTGTCCCCTGACTTAGTATCAAGGAAAACCAACTGGAGTGACATTATGAGATGTTTTATGCAGTAGCAAGTGGGCTCTCATAGCTGTGCATTAACTTTATATATTTATGTTCGAAGTCATAAACTGGGGCTTGTAACGAGACCTATTACTGTACATGAGGAGAACCCACTCCAGACCTTTCAGTGCAGAGGAGGATGCTGATACAACAGTTATAGCTGAAGTGGCTCCAGTGCTTCATTTTCCACCTAATCTTTACAGAGTAATAACAGCCAGCTGCCTCTCCTCTGTGTGAATTGTCCCACTCAAGTCCCATTCCATTACAGCCATTGAGAGTTTGGAGGTTTGTGAATATGTTAATTGTTCATATGGGTGGCAAAACATTATCTCCAAGTAAGATTCTGCTAGACAAACTAACTTGAGAACACAAGATGATGATGTAACCTGTCTAAATTACATTCGCCCTGTAACACTCACATCTATAGCTATGAAGTGCTTTGAAAGGCTGGTCATGGCTCACATCAACACTACCATCCAAGACACCCTGGACCCACCTGTTCACCCACAACTCTGTGGACGTGCATGACTCCAACACCATCATTACGTTTTCTGATGAAATAACGGTGGTAGCGCTGATCACAGATGATCAGGGAGGAGGTCAAAGACCTGGCAGCATAGTCTACAGCAGTGGTTCTTAACCTGGGTTCGATCGAACCCCAGGGGTTCGGTGAGTCAGTCTCAGGGGTTCGGCGGAGGTCAAGACACACATCCGATTCATATGATTCGTGATGACACGCTCCGCTTGGCCATCATTGGCTGCAGGTGATCACGCTACTTGGCCTATCTGTGCTGCAGGGAATTTGGTGCGCTCAGTAGTTGACTTGTGACTGTCGTGATGGTACGTCTTGTGATTTCTTTCTTAATATTTTAATCCCTTCATACTTACTATGTCGAGCAAAAAAGGAAAGTGGTCGAACGAATATGTACAATATGGATTTACATGTATAACGGAAAGTGATGGGAGTCAGTGTCCTAACTGCATGATATGCAATGCCAAGTTGAGCAATTCTAGTCTAGCACCGGCAAAACTAAGAAAACACTTCCTTAAGCTGCATGGAGATGGAAAATACAAGAACACAACGCTAGCTGAATTCAAGGTGAAGAGAGCCAGATTCAATGAAAAGGCTACTCTGCCTGTTCTCGGCTTTGTACCCATCAACAAACCGATCCTCACAGCATCGTACGAAGTTGCTTACCTGATCGCAAAGCAGGGCAAACCACACACCATTGGTGAAACACTCATAAAACCAGCTGTGTTGAAGATGGCGAATATCATGCTGGGAAAAGAGGCTGAAGTTAAGTCCCAAATCCCAAATTCCTCTTTCAAATGACACCATCAGCGACAGAATAGAAGACATGAGCAAAGACATCTTGGCTCAAGTAGTTGCAGATCTGATTTCAAGCCCGGCAAAATTCAGCCTTCAACTCGACGAGACCACAGACGTTTCCAATCTAAGCCAGCTTGCTGTATTTGTGCTCTATGTGAAAGACGCCGTGATAAAGGAAGATTTTTATTTTGTAAGCCTCTTACAACAACAACTAAGGCAGCCGATGTGAAGAAACTTGTGGATGACTTCTTCAAAGACAACAATCTTTCGTGGGATGCTGGGAAGAAAGTCTGGTTTTGGTGCGCTAGTGAAAGCCGATGCACCACACATCATTGTTACGCATTGTATTCTGCACAGGCATGCGTTGGCAACAAAAACCTTGCCTCCAAAACTGGCAGAAGTATTAAAAATTGTAGTAGAATGCGTGAACTATGTACGAACTAGTGCTCTGCGGCATCGCATCTTCAGTGAGCTGTGTAAAGAAATGGGCTCTGAATTCTAAGTACTTCTGTACCATTCTAACGTTAGGTGGTTATCCCGGGGACAGGTGCTGAATCGTGTTTTTGCCGTGCGTGTGGAATTAGCCCTGTTTTTGCAAGAGCACCAACATTGTCATGCAGATTGCTTCAAAAATTCTGAGTTCATTCTCATTTTAGCGTACATGGCCGATATCTTCGCAGCTCTCAATCATCTCAATCAAAAGATGCAGGGCGGTGGAGTCAACATCATCGAAGCGGAGGAAAACCTGAAGGCTTTTCAAAAAAAGCTACCGTTATGGAAACGACGAACAGAGAACAATAACTTCGCAAACTTTCCCCTGCTGGACGACTGTGTAAGTAAGATCGAAGATGTATCTGGAATCGGAGACATTTCTGTACCCGCGGAACTGAAGCAAGCAATTGCCACGCACTTAGATGAGCTTGCAAAGTCTCTCGACGGATACTTCCCTACAAGAGAGTCATGTCCAGCATGGGTGAGACAGCCGTTCACGTTTAGTGTTGAGACAACAGATGTCAATGATGAATACCTCGATGAAATCATTGAAATTCAGCAGAGCCAGGTTCAACAGCAACTCTTCAGAACAACAACGCTTTCAACGTTTTGGTGTCAACAAATGGTAACGTACCCTGTTATTGCTAAGAAAGCTCTGGAGATTTTCATACCGTTTGTTACAACATATCTTTGCGAGCAATGCTTTTCGAGGATGCTGCACATAAAAACGAAGAAAAGGAACAGACTTTGTTGCGAAAATGACATGAGATTGGCACTTGCCAAGGTGAAGCCGCGCATTTCTGAACTGGTCTCTGAAAGGCAACAGCAGAAGTCACACTGATTTGCAGTAAATATTCATTATTATGTTTTTGTTTTTGTGTGAAAATGATCATCTGTGTGAAAATGTTTTGATGATTTTGTTCTTTGAACACAGTGATGTTGATGCACGTTTCATTTTGTGCACCAGTCAAATATATACCTATGTTTTGAATTAGATTTTTTTTTTCAAGGGTTCGGTGAATGCGCATATGAAACTGGTGGGGTTCAGTACCTCCAACAAGGTTAAGAACCACTGGTCTACAGGATAGGGCTTTAGTGGAGCAGGTCGAGAGCTTCAAGTTCATTGGTGTCCACATCACTAAGGATCGATCATGGTCCACACCAGAGTAAGTGAGCGGAGTTGAGCGGTTGGAAATCTCACTTGCCCACTGCTCCTGGGCGCTCCACATCAATTCCAACCACTACGCGCTCACAGGAGGTAAGCTGCCGCTCCAAATTTGTTCCATTCACTATAATCACAATTGAACCAACACCCATCTATTTTGTGACTTCCTGGACCTACCATTTGGTTTTGAAGTATTGAAACCAAACCATATGATTTGAATGAAAAGTATTTGAATAAACATGAGAAGGTGAATGTAAGAAGCGCACATCATTTCAAATAGGCTACATGTCATATTAAACAGCATATAAACACTCTAAATAGGTCAGGAGCCAGACAGGGAGTTGATAATAAATACTTATTATCATCTCCACATTTGCAGAGACACTGGGGATCCTAAACACCCTTTTGGCCACTCTTGCCAGGCTGGGCAGACATGCAGAGTTGTTTTTTTATTTTTCTATATGTAGGTCTAAAGGTTTCTACCTAAAACGACCCAATCAAAAAGGAAAGCTCCTTGAATGTGGGAATATGCCAGGCCTTATAGATAATAGAATAAAAATGAACGAAACGTTTAAGAGATTTGAATTTTAGTTTATAAATACTTTGCTACAATGACACACTTAGTTATCTACCCACCAAATTCCCTTTTTTTAGCATGTGCATGTAGTAAGTACACCATCATGCTTTTGAGATACATGTTTTTCAGATTCCACTATGGGGTGGCAGGTAGCCTAGTGGTTAGAGTGTTGGGCCAGTAACTGAAAGGTTGTTAGATTGAATCCCCGAGCTGACAAGGTAAAACTCTGTCGTTTTGCCCCTGAACAAGGCAGGTAACCAACTATTCCTAGGCCGACATTGTAAATAAGAATTTGGAATCTCAGGATCCACACATATCAACACAGTCATGAAGAGTGCAAGACAACGCCTCTCCCCCCTCAGGAGGTATGGGCCCTCAGATCCTCAAAAAGTTCTACCGATGCACCATTGAGAGAATCTTGACTGGCAGCATCACTGCTTGGTATGGCAACTGCTTGGCATCCGACCGCAAGGTGCTACAGAGGGTAATGTGTACGGCCCACTACATCACTGGGGCCGAGCTCCCTGCCACCCAGAACCTCTATACCAGGCGTTGTCAGAAGAATGTCAATGACTCCGGCCATCCAAGCCATAGACTAATCTCTCTGCTACCGCATGGCAAGAGGTACCAATGCACAAAATCTGGATACAACAGGACCCTAAACAGCTTTTACCCCCAAGCCATAAGAATGCTAATTAGTTAGATAAATAGTTAACCAAATATTTACCCAGACTATCTACATTAACCCTTTTTGCACTAACTTTTTTTGACTCATCACATACCCTGCAGCTACTGTTTATTATCTATCATGTTGCCTAGTCACTTTATTCCATGTTATATGAACATATTAACCTCAATTATCTCGTACCCTTGCACGTCGACTCGGTACTAGTACCTCGTGTATATAGCCAAGTTATCGTAACTCACTGTGTACTTATTATTACTTTTGTTACTACCTGTTATTACTTTTTGAGTATTTATTTCTCTCTGCATTGTTGGAAGGGCCCGTCAGTAAGCATTTCACTGTTAGTCTACACTCTGATGATGAGCAAATCTGCAATCACATTTTAGTAATTTATCCAGTGACTTAGAGTAGTGAGTGCAAACATTTTCGTACTGGTCCCCCATGGGAATCAAACCACCACTCTGGTGTTGCACACGCCATGCTATACCAACGGTGCCACACAGAACCATCACAAAAATGAATCCGCAGCAGCACAGGTCCTTGCGGCTGGTAATCCACAGAAAAGCTCTCTGAAACCCCCTGAGATGGCAAACTACAGCTGCAGCCAGTAGGAGACTGACTCTGAAAGGAAAAGGTTAATTTTTGAATAAAAATGCAAATACAGAGAGGAAAATATTAAAACAGAGGTAATTGCATGAGATTTCTCCATAGCATTATGGAGAACTTTGTCTCATCTTAATCAACACATCAGCATGAACAGAATTCCTAATGTACTGGCGAGTTTTGCAACAAGAACAACAAGAAAAGCAGACTACTAAACCTCCTTTGTCTTTGAAAAACAACATGAAGGATTTCATTGAAATCGTTGTGACTGTCAGAAAAAATCCCCAACCAAATATTTCTATGTACTTGTCAGAATAAAGCTGTATGCAACTGATGACAAGGTGAAATGTTGAATACACATAATTATTCTCTCCACTCCCCTGGTGCAATGGACAGTACGGTAATTATGCTGGCATATTGCCAGTGTGTCTTATTATTGACACATTTGGCCCTGTCCTGTACTCTGCTCTACTGTCCTGTGTGCACTGTAAAGCACTGCATCTCTTCGAACTGTGCTGAGCTGCCCTGCTCCATTCCAGGCTGTCTCCACAGAGCTGGTGTGTGAGCAGAACAATAGAACAGACAGTGGAAAGAGACAGTGTGGCAACTGCAGCACAGGTTAGCATGCAGGAACACTGAGGCCTGGTATAGAAGGAAATACCAATTTAACCATGAAACAAAATTATATAACCATTCTAATAATGGATTCTAATAGAATGCAAGTATCATTAATAATTTGAGCATTTAGCATCAATTTAGACTTCTCAGTCAGGAAATTACATTTTAATTGAAAATTGCAGTCGATTTGGCTATCAGGACTTGACTTGAATTGGAGGCATGTTAATGGTGAGAGAGTATTGACAGGAAAAATCTCCAGACAAAGTGTACTGTGGCTTACCAGGACTGGTTGTTTTCTCCTGGCTAATTGAGATGTCTAGACATACAATTGAATCTCTGTAAGATAAAGGGATAAGGGGAAAGGCAGAACACCATCTATCTGGGATGGAAACAGGACTACTAATCCACTTAATGATTGTAAAGACGTTTCTTTCTTTTTCCCAGTGAATACTACGCTTATCAAGGGTGTTTACAATGGCCATTTCACCACTTTGTCTGCTAGAACCAATGGAATACTGCAAGTGGCTGTGTAGCCCACAATAAAAACCAATGAGCTACTTCCACCATTTCACTTTACATTCAAATGAATTGAGGGTGGCCTGGTGAGTTGATGTGAGACCAAATTGGTACTGAAGAGAAAGGAATAAGGGATTTTTGCTAAATGTGCATTATGTGTTTTACAGGCTCATTCATGGGACATTAATTCAGGTGACAAAACACCATTCCTCTCTACAGTGAGGATTAGCTAGGTATATAATACACGAGAGCGAAAAAAGGCAGGTCAGTTTGCTGAAGCTTTAGACTATCCACCTGTGTGAGCGAGCTGTACATGTGCTGAAAGGCACTGACAAATCACTGCCACAGTAGAGCAACAGTAACCAACAGCACCAGACTGGCCTTCAGTCTGCACAACCAATAACACAGGGAAAAGAGTTACAATACAACTCCTATGATCATGGCACAGATGTAAATATTAGCAGATAAAAGCATCTGCATATGAATGAATGGGGTTGGGAGAGGGGTGTGGAGTTTTCATCAAGTTTCTAGTTGACTAGATTCTGCTGTTCCCTTCCCTCCAGATCTATCTGTTCACATCGCCTGTCAGAACAGAACCTGTAGGAGTCAGGGATCAGGGAGTGCAGGTCAGGCTGGCATTAACACAGCGAGAGCAATGAGAGAAGCAGACTGGGTGCCCTCTCCTTAGTCCTGCAGGTTCACAGCTGCTTTGTGTATGCATGGCCTTGCCACCACAGCAGGAAAACGGAACATGGCAGATGACGTGAAAGTCGGGCGAAAACACTTTCCAGCAGAATGATTTAAATTTCTTGCTCAAGGGTACAGTGGCATTTGTCTGAGCCTCTGTCTACACAACCCCCCGGGCCCTATACTGATGTAAGGATTTTAGTCCATTTAAGAGCATGAGTAACAGAGCAGAGAAATAACAATCATCACTACAAGAGGAGAGCATCACAGTCATCTGCAGCCCAAATGCTTATAATGCCGCAGTGCAAAATATCTATTATACTGTACATTTATGACAGTGGAGAACAGTTGCATTTAGCATAATGTCAGGGGTGCCTGGGAATATGCATTTCAAAGATTCCCATTTCATGCATTATGTTTGAGTGGGAAATGTGAGTGCAGTGCTATCATGTCATGCCAAATCACATACTACATCAATGTCTCCTGCTCTAAGAACATAAAAATGAGCCTGGAAATGGTTCAATAGTACCACACACACACACACACACACACACACACACACACACACACACACACACACACACACACACATAAAGATGAAAGATGAAAATGGCGCCGATAGAGAGGGCAGCCGTGCTTCTGGCCCCTAGGCAACTTTGCAGTATTTAGTTTTTTTATGTGTCATTTCTTACATTATTAGGCCAGAACATTTTTTGTGTTATTACATACAGCCGGGAATAACTTTTGGATATCAGAGTGGTGGTAACTCACCAGCACTACCAGCATTACGACCAGGAATACGACTTTCCCGAATCGGATCCTTTGTTCATACCCCCCAGAGCAATTGAACTGTTTTCAGAGGCTGACCCAAAACATAGCCGGCGGAGAAGAGGTACTCAGAGTGGACTTCTAGTTCGACTCAGGAGGCGCACACACCACCCATCGCTTCCCGAGTATATTACTCGCTAATGTTCAGTCTCTGGAGAATAAAGTTGACGAGCTGAGGGCGAGAATTTCCTTCCAGAGAGACATCAGAGATTGTAACATACTCTGTTTCACGGAAACATGGCTCTCTCGGGATTTACTATCTGAGTCAGTACAGCCAGTTGGTTACTCAGTTCATCGCGTAGACAGGAATAAATATTGAAGGGCGGGGTTGTATGTTTCATGATTAAACTACTCATTGTGTGATTGTGATAACATACAGGAACTCAAGTCCTTTTGTTCACCCGACCTAGAATACCTCACAATCAAATGCCGGCCGTATTACCTCACAAAATAATTCTCTTAAATTCTTGTCACAGCCGTGTATATTCTCCCTCAAACCGATAACACGATGGCCCTCAAAGAACTTCACTGAACTTTATGCAAACTGGAAACCACATATCCTGAGGCCGCATTTATTGTGGTTGGGGATTTTAACAAACCAAATTTGAGGAAAGTGCTACCGAAGTACTACAGTCGAACACATCGACTGTAGTACTTGCTCTGCTAAAACACTCGACCACTGCACCTCCAACCTCCGGGATGCCTACAAGGCCCTCCCCTGCCCTCCATTCGGCAAATCTGATCATGACTCCATTTTGCTCCTCCCTTCCTATAGGCAGAAACTCAAACAGGAAGTACCCGTAGTAAGGAATATTCAACGCTGGTCTGACCAATCGGAGTCCACGCTTCAAGATTGCTTTGATCACGCAGACTGGGATATGTTCTGGGAAACCTCAGAGAATAACACTGACGAATATACTGATACGGTGACTGAGTTTATCAGGAAGTGCATAGGAGATGTTGTAGCAGGGTCTACAGACAATCACGGACTACAAAAAGAAAAACAGTAACTTTGCGGACACCAACGTCTTGCTTCCAGACAAGCTAAACACCTTCTTCACCCGCTTTGAGGATAACACAGTCCCACCGACGTGGCCTGCTACCAAGGACTATTGGCTCTCCTTTTCCGTGGCCGACGTGAGTAAGACATTTAAGCACCCTCGCAAGGCTGCCAGCCCAGATGGCATCCCTAGCCGAGTCCTCAGAGCATACGCAGACCAGCTGGCTGTTGTGTTTACAGACATATTCAATCTCTCCCTATCCAAGACTGCTGTCCCCACATGCTTCAATATGGCCACCATTATTCCTGTACCCAAAAAAGCAAAGGTAACTGAACTAAATTACTTTTGCCCCTTAGCACTCACTGTCATCATGAAGTGCTTTGAGAGACTAGTCAAGGATCATACCTGATACCCTAGACCCACTTCAATTTGCTTAATGCCCCAATAGATCCACAGACGATGCAATCGCCATCGCACTGCACACTGCCCTATCCCATCTGGATAAGAGGAATACCTATGTACGAATGCTGTTCACAGCTCAACACCATAGTACGCTCCAAGCTCATCATTAAGCTCGAGGCCCTGGTTCTGAACCACGCCCTGTGCAGCTGGGTCCTGGACTTCCTGATGGGCTGGTAGGAAACAACACCTTCACAACACCTCCACTCCCACAAGTGTGCATGCTCAGCCCCTACTCCCTGTTCACCCATGACTGCGTGGCCATGCACGCCCCCAACTCAATCATCAAGTTTGCAGACGACACAACAGTAGTAGGCTTGATTACCAACAATGATGAGACAGCCTACAGGGAGTAGGTTAGGGCTCTGGGAGTGAGGTGCCAGGAAAATAACCTCTCACTCAACGTCAGCAAAACAAAGGAAATGATCGCGGACAACAGGAAACAGCAGAGGGAGCACTCCCCTATCCACATCGACGGGACTGCAGTGGAGAAGGTGGAAACCGTCAAGTTCCTCGGCATACACATCCCTGACAAACTGAAATGGTCCACCCGCAGACAGTGTGGTGAAGAAGGCGCAACAGCGCAACAGCGCCTCTTCAACCTCAGGAGGCTAAAGAAATTTGACTTGGCACCTAAAACCCTCACAAACTTTTACAGATGCACAATTGAGAGCATCCTTTCGGGCTGTATCACCGCCTGGTACGGCAACTGCACCACCCGCAATGGCAGGGCTTTCCAGAGGGTGGTGCGGCCTGCCCAACGCATCCCCGGGGGCAAACTACCTGACTCCAGGACACCTACAGAACCCGATGTTACAGGAAGGCCAAAAATATCATCAAGGACAACAACCACCTGAACCACCGCCTGTTCACCCCTCTATCATCCAGAAGGCGAGGTCAGTACAAGTGCATCAAAGCTGGGACCAGGAAACTGAAAAACAGATTATATCTCAAGGCCATCAGACTTAAATAACTAGTACATTAGAGGCTGCTGCCTATATACATTGACTTGAAATCACTGGCCACTTTAATAAATGGAACACTATTCACTTTAATAATGTTAACATATTTTGCATTACTCATCTCATTTCTATACACTGTATTCAATTCTATTCTACTGTATCTTAGTCTAGGCAGCTCTGACATTGCTCATTCAATATTTATATATTGTTAATCCCATTCCTTTACTTAGATTTGTGTGTATTGTGTGTATTGTTGTGAAATTCTTAAATATTACTTGCTAGATATTACTGCACTGGTGGAGCTAGAAACACAAGCATTTACCTACACCTGCAATAACATCTGCTAAACATGTGTATGTGACCAATAAAATGTGATTTGATTAGGTTCAAAGATGCAGAAGCATGCTCTGTCCGTGCTCTGGATTTGATTGTGGGGCTGTGGGGTCAAAGGTCACTTAATTGTGTGACTCCTGGAGGTCAGAATCACAGTGGCATTCTGCCTTAGCTGTAGAACACCACCTGAAGGTCTGTTAGGAAGACAATGAACTATGACCTCTCTGCTGATGACATCGACCTCAGACAGCAAACACGGGCCACGTCTTAATCTGGGTAAGGAGCAGATCGCTGATACCTGCAAGTTTACACTGGGCTGATGGGGCTCTCTGTGATGTATTCTTCTCTGGTCGTGTTCTCAGTTAGTTATAAAAATATGAAGGCTGAAACACAAACACCTTATTCCATCTCGTCTCAGCCAGTCTCATCAGTGGCCCTCTATGGCTAGCCCATGACCAGCAACTCTCTCCAGACTGACTCAGAGCTGCAGGACAGACAGCTATATATCTCTAAATATGCTGAAATTGCTCCACTCTACCTATCTGTAACAGCCAAGAATTTCGGTCAACCTGTCACCTAAATAAGCAGGTACACAGGCTGCTGGGAGGACGTAAGACACAACGACAGGGCCGTTTGCTGCAATCTGATCAATCTAACAATGACATTCTTGAGTAATCAGCCTTTTAAAGAACTATAAATAACCTAACTAAAGCTTGCCACTAACTCCTGGCATTCCACAGGAATACCTTTCCGGCATTCTGGCTGGCCCCTAAACCCTAATCTGGATCAGAGGCAGAGCAGGAGTCAATATTTAGCCAGCTCTCTAATCAGCTGTTTGTGCAGCATACCTGTTCATGCCTTCTCATTAACCCATATGGGTGCAGACGCTGTGCCATGACCCTCCATAGCATCAGCTCTGACTCTGCTGCCTGCACCACACTGCTAGTTTAGCTCACGCTGGAATGCACACTCTTAGTAGTTTATTTGATGGCATTATAAAAGCAAATCTCCCACCGGACACTAGGTGTGAGCAGAGGAGTTGTTTTCCTGTTCTAACTATTAACAAATAGGTGTGATGCATTGAATAGGATAATATAATAAGACCATTCCCTACATTGTGGAAAACGTTTTGTGTTTGAAGTTCAGGGGATCATCCTGAAAAGGAGAGTCCCGTTTTTAAAAAAATGATTAACGTAATGCCAGCAGTGACTTCCTTTCCTAAACAGAGGCTAAAATCACATGAGGCTGGCCACCCACTCTGGCTATAATTGGAGGATGATTACACTCCTCTGCCCGTGTCTGCTTTACTGAAGGGACGATTCGCTCAAAACTGTGTCAACAGCTGGGAAAAGGATTCCTCCCTGTCTGTGTTTTGTGAAAGTGATAAAAACAACACGGTGGAGTATCCCGCTGTGGGTAACGCCCTTTACAGGCTTGTTTTCCCAGCTAGGAGGGTCACTGTCAGGGAGGCCTGCTGGACATCCAGCCAACACACATCAAGGCAGTACTTTCTTATCCTCCATCTCGCCTCTGTCATTTCCTGTTTTGACAGGAAGCCAGAGATGATAGCACATCGACACAAACAGAGAGATTACCTCCGACCCACGGCAGCAGCTGTCCTCAAGTGGCCGTACCAGGGTAGGACATCTCAATCAATAGGGGAGTACACACACACACACACACTAACACATATACACAGTTACACACAAACATTGAAACACACAAATATTCAAAAACATACACACAAATGTTTAACCCCCTGCACACACGCCTTCCACTTGTTTTCATCTGCATACCCTAGATTACTTTTCAGTTTTTTTTTTTTGCACAACACCAATACAGTCGTGTCGTGTGCATGCAAAACACATCCCTCCAGCCTCCCAGCGGTTTGTCGGAGGAACAAGGCACAGACAAACCACTGGGTAATAAAACAGACCTCAAAGTCATGGAAGCAACAGAAGAGGAGATAGATGAAAGCAAGTGTGGTCTGTCAATACAGGGACCCTAAGGACAAATTTGGGGGGTTCAGCGATGGAGCAATGTCAATATCTGGCTGGGGCTGAAAGGAGAGCTTTGAAGGCCAAGGGAGGTGTGGACACGGGTTCCGTCTCTTGTCTGACTCCGGGCCTCTTTTTGGAATGTGTGTCTTTCATGTTCTCAGGAAGCCCCTGGCGGTGAGACACAACAAGAAGAGGGACAGGGGTGTTAGGGGGGCCTTTGTTAATGGTGAGAGAGCCACAAAAGGACGGGACACTTGACTGCCCTCTCTTATCTCCCCCTCCCCTTGTTTATGAGCTAATTAACCATTGATCAGCTCTATTTCCCCAACACCCCCTCTCTCCTTCTACTCATACCACCATAAGTACCACCATAAGCATGACTTTCATTCCTTTTCGCCCCCTCTATAACATAACACCCCCTTTAGAACAGCTTTCAGTGACTGTGTGGTGCTCTACCCTCTACAGCTCACTATTTCTGCTTTTTGACTGTAACACCAGTGTTACACTAGTATATACCCCCTCGTGTAACACTAGTAGTATACCCCCTCGTGTTACACTAGTATATACCCCCTTGTGTTACACTAGTATATACACCCTCGTGTAACACTAGTATACACCCCCTCGTGTTACACTAGTATATACCCCCTCGTGTAACACTAGTATATACCCCCTCGTGTTACACTAGTATATACCCCCTTGTGTTACACTAGTATATATACCCCCTCGTGTTACACTAGTATATACCCCCTCGTGTAACACTAGTATATACCCCCTAATGTTACACTAGTATATATACCCCCTCGTGTTACACTAGTATATACCCCCTTGTGTAGCACTAGTATATACCCCCTTGTGTTACACTAGTATATACCCCCTTGTGTTACACTAGTATATACCCCTTGTGTTACACTAGTATATATACACCCTCATGTTACACTAGTATTTACCCCCTTGTGTTACACTAGTATATACCCTCATGTGTTACACTAGTATATACCCCCTCGTGTTACACTAGTATATACCCCCTCATGTAACACTAGTATATACCCCCTTGTGTTACACTAGTATATATACCCCCTCGTGTTACACTAGTATATACCCCCTTGTGTAACACTAGTATATACCTCCTTGTGTTACACTAGTATATACCCCCTTGTGTTACACTAGTATATACCCCCTAATGTTACACTAGTATATACCCCCTTGTGTTACACTAGTATATACCCCCTAATGTTACACTAGTATATACCCCCTCGTGTTACACTAGTATATACCCCTTTGTGTTACACTAGTATATACCCCCTTGTGTTACACTAGTATATATACCCCCTCGTGTTACACCTAGTTTATACCCCCTTGTGTTACACTAGGGAAATTGTGTTTCCATAGCTACTGTAGGGCTGACAGTGAGGTCTTCTGAAGAGCAGAATCATCAACCTCTGCATAATCAAAACAATTGCTTTGTGAGGTGTTAAAGTTCACAGTTAGCCATTGTTATGTAAAGGCCAGCTGAAAAGTACCAGTGGCCTGGCTTTGGCCCCAAGTGAGAGCAGGTCCTCAGGAGCCATGGCCCACATAGATGGAAACAGAAAAGTCTGAGCCTTTTGGGTAATACACTGGGGTAAACCCTATATAGAAATCCGTGATTGGGAGTCCCATAGGGCGGCGCACAATTGGCTCAGGGTCGTCCGGGTTTGGCCGTAGTAGGCCATCATTGTAAATAAACATTTGTTCTTAACTGACCTGCCTGGTTAAATAAAGGTTACGTTTAAAAAAAAAATATATATGAACTGCTGGGGCTATTTATCCAACTCATGAATGCAATATTATGTAGATTACCCTGCAAAGCATGTAAAAATAAAATGTAAACTAAAGATATAGATACAGTGGGGGGAACAAGTATTTGATACACTGCCGATTTTGCAGGTTTTCCTACTTACAAAGCATGTAGAGGTCTGTAATTTTTTATCATAGGTACACTTCAACTGTGAGAGACGGAATCTAAAACAAACATCCAGAAAATCACATTGTATGATTTTTTAGTAATTCATTTGCATTTTATTGCATGACATAAGTATTTGATACATCAGAAAAGCAGAACTTAGTATTTGGTACAGAAACCTTTGTTTGCAATTACAGAGATCATACGTTTCCTGTAGGTCTTGACCAAGTTTGCACACACTGCAGCAGGGATTTTGGCCCACTCCTCCATACAGACCTTCTCCAGATCTTTCAGGTTTCGGGGCTGGCGCTGGGCAATACGGACTTTCAGCTCCCTCCGAAGATTTTTTATTGTGTTCAGGTCTGGAGACTGGCTAGGCCACTCCAGGACCTTGGGATGCTTCTTACGGAGCCACTCCTTAGTTGCCCTGGCTGTGTGTTTTGGGTCGTTGTCATGCTGGAAGACCCAGCCACGACCCATCTTCAATGCTCTTACTGAGGAAAGGAGGTTGTTGGCCAAGATCTCGCGATACATGGCCCCATCCATCCTCCCCTCAATACGGTGCAGTTGTCCTGTCCCCTTTGCAGAAAAGCATCTCCAAAGAATGATGTTTCCACCTCCATGCTTCACGGTTGGGATGGTGTTCTTGGGGTTGTACTCATCCTTCTTCTTCCTCCACACTCGGTGAGTGGAGTTTAGACCAAAAAGCTCTATTTTTGTCTCATCAGACCACATGACCTTCTCCCATTCCTCCTCTGGATCATCCAGATGGTCATTGGCAAACTTCAGACGGGCCTGGACATGCGTTGGCTTAAGCAGAGGGACCTTGTGTGCGCTGCAGGATTTTAATCCATGACGGCGTAGTGTGTTACTTATGGTTTTCTTTGAGACTGTGGTCCCAGCTCTCTTCAGGTCATTGACCAGGTCCTGCCGTGTAGTTCTGGGCTGATCCCTCACCTTCCTCATGATCATTGATGCCCTACGAGGTGAGATCTTGCATGGAGCCCCAGACCGAGGGTGATTGACCGTCATCTTGAACTTCTTCCATTTTCTAATAATTGCGCCAACAGTTGTTGCCTTCTCACCAAGCTGCTTGCATATTGTCCTGTAGCCCATCCCAGCCTTGTGCAGGTCTACAATTTTATTCCTGATTTCCTTACACAGCTCTCTGGTCTTGGCCATTGTGGAGAGGTTGGAGTCTGTTTGATTGAGTGTGTGGACAGGTGTCTTTTATACAGGTAACGAGTTCAAACAGGTGCAGTTAATACAGGTAATGAGTGGAGAACAGGAGGGCGCTTCTTAATGAAAAACTAACAGGTCTGTGAGAGCCAGAATTCTTACAGGTTGGTAAGTGATCAAATACTTAAGTCATGCAATAAAATGCAAATTAATTAGTTAAAAATCATACAATGTGATTTTGGGGTTTTTGTTTTAGATTCCGTCTCTCACAGTTAAAGTGTACCTATGATAAAATTTACAGACCTCTACATGCTTTGTAAGTAGGAAAACCTGCAAAATCGGCAGTGTATCAAATACTTGTTCTCCCCACTGTATATAGAGAGTGAGAGAACATGACATAGTTCAAAAAGATAGAGACAGAAAGAGAGGGCTCATATTCACACATACACAGTTCAAATCCAGTTCAAATGTGATATCATGTCTTAAGTGACCCAAAATCTTTTATTGGGAGTTCAAGTCTGCCCCTGTCTGACCCCACTATAGGACATGGGGCCCCACCAGCCTCCCAGGAACAAAGACATGAAGGCATGATGGCTCCGTGTTAGACACAGAGGGGTCACTGGACGGTCAGTGAAGAGGACAACGTCTCAGCTGCAGAATTTCCTGACATACTGTGTAGTGTCTCTGATCGTGGAGACTGATCGACGGCCTGAAAGTCATGTTGGTACAATATACTACTCTGAGGTAGAGTAGGAACTGGATGTTGTGTCCCTGTTAAAGAGACCCGGAGCTACATAGCTGAGGACAGGGGTGTTCTAAAACAGAAACAAGGACCCACAGAGTGAAGGAAATATTGACCTGTTTAGGAAGGAGGCCAGAGGTCAGATCAGGTCCAGGAACACAGAAAGGAAAAGAAAATACAAAGTTAGTGAAGCACAATAAATGGTTTCATAATCAGCTGAAGTTCTAACCTTGTATGAGGACTCACAGGTATCCCTTTAAATCTACTCAGAGCAAATCAACTGAAACATAATTAAAATTGACAACACAATACTGTGGCCTGAAAGGCTACTGAGGTCCAGTCAAAGAACAGCATTGCTAGGTATGACTACGGCCTCCCTTGGAAACCAGAGCAATAGTTGGATGCCAAACTGAAGCTGACGCAACTAGTAAAACACTGTGCGTAAATAAAACGACGCAGTTAAGCTTGACCACATAACAGTTTTATGGCCCGCTGGTTGTCTGGACTTGTGGTGGACATTACAAGATGTCCCTGGTTTGTATAGGATCTGTTTCCCACCACAGGCTCTAGGGCTCCAGGCACAGATGACTCAGAGAGGGGAGGTGGGCGGGAGGCTGCCCAGGGTCAGGGTCTACGGCCAGGCAGGACACAAACTATTTCAGAACATCATCCACCACCCCCACCTACCACTCCATCCCCCTCCCCGCAGTAAAGTTGCGCAGGAATCCATGAAGGCCACAGGCACAGGTGTACTCCCCAAGAGCTTCCCTCCCCTCTCACTGTGCATCTGAAGAGGGGAAGGATGTCCATGTTGCACAGACATGTTCAAAGGCATTCCAGCTATGTTATGTTGGATGCATACATTTAGAGTGGTAAAAAAAGGAGTCCAAACAAATTCTCTGCAGTACACGAAACACCATGGCATGGGAAGTTCCATAGCAAGCATACGTCTAAAGATAATAAGACAGCTTGCCAGGCAAGTAGGTTCAATGTGAGAATACAGTGTTTGGCAAAATGCTATCAGAAACAACGAAACGGCCACTGATACCAACTCCAAAATATGCTCAGAGTAATATCTGCAGGCTAATTCATGACATCCCATTAGAAACAGAGGCTATTATCATGGCGTAGTACAAAAACAGTATGGAGATAAGCAGGGAGAGGAACCTAAACCAGGGAGGGGAGTGATGGTGATGAGGAATCAGCAGAGAGACTCTCAAAGCCAACGCCAATGGCCACTCTGGAGAGAGCAACTTACAAGCTTGGCTGTTACAGAGAGCTAAAAATAAGGCCATTAACACCCACACACACACAGCTTGAGAGTGAGGAGTGGGACGGCTCTTGACTGAAGGGCCGGATGGTGTGTGCTGAGTCTGAGTTCCCAGGCTACAGGGAGAGGGGAATGAGGAGTAACTGGATGGCTTTTATTGTTTGTGGTGAATTGATAGTAAACGTTGAGGAGGGGAGCAGATTGGGACTCATAAAGAGACAGAGAGGTGTGAGTTTAAGTGCCCAGCACAGAGAAGGGATGAAACAGGGCTCTTCAGGAGAAGCATGTGAAGACAGAGTGACATCATAAACCAGCCTCACTGTAACAGAGGGGATGAATAAAGAATCCTCCTCATTTATGTGTTAGTTATAGAGTCACAGTGAAGGGTTTGAGTGTATGTGTGTGCGTGTGTGTTTTGTTCACAGCTTCCTCGTCACCTTGGTACTGTATGTCAGTGAGTGAGTGTCTGCCTGTCCTCTGATGTTATCCATATTCCACTCTCTCCTACTCCCTCTCAAACTCTGCCAAGCAATAATGTTACCCCACCCAGTGCTCTGTATAAGGTTCATCTGAGGATTCCTCATCACACAAAAAACATTCTGTCAACCAAGAAACCCCTGGCACAACCCTTGGCAATTCCATGACAGGTGACTGATAAACAGACATGGAATAATGAGGAGGATTTATCAGGTTTATTTCTTACTATCAAAGTTCAAGGCACATCTTTCAAACACCTTCTGTGCCAATAGGAAGCTATCGTTCAGGATAAAGTGTTTAGAGAAGCAATCATATTGTGATGTTATCAGTCATCTTCATCAGTAATCTAAGGAGACTAGGGGAGACATAACAAAGTTGTCAAAAATAAAGACGTTAACGTTTGCATAACAGCATGGTCGCTAAGGAGGGAGAAGACTTATCAGCTCTTTATGATACAGTTAATCTCTTGTTTGTGTAAGCAAAGAAACACACTCTCTCGCTGAATATCCCGGTCAGTAAAACAACGATAAGGCAGTCTAGTCTTGGCAGCACTGGAAATGGTCCAGAGACTCCATAGCTACACTTACCAGGGCAGCAGTAGTCAAGCCTTTTACATTTGTAAAAATACATTCATATAACAACTGAGGAGATAGCATCTGATGAAAATCCATTTAACTGTGCAGCCAGAGTTGCTCTCTTCACAGTTCTCTCTTTCCAATAATTCAGCTTCAGTTTCTCAGTGTAATGGTGACCTTGCCTTCATTGTGAGGAGTGCAATGTCATTGTCTTCAATGGAGGCTTTTTTCCAGGGCAGAATTGCTTCAGTAATTTCACTACTAACTGAGAAGACATATCCTGTAGATATTCAAACAACGGGCCAGATTCAGAAAAAGTTGAAGTCGGAAGTTTACATACACTTTGGTTGGAGTCATTAAAACTCGTTTTTCAACCACTCCACAAATTTATTGTTAACAAATTATAGTTTTGGCAAGTCGGTTAGGACATCTACTTTGTGCATGACACAAGTCATTTATCCAACAATTGTTTACAGACAGATTATTTCACTTATAATTCACTGCATCACAATTCCAGTGGGTTAGAAGTTCATGTACACTAAGTTGACTGTGCCATTAAACAGCTTGGAAAGATCCAGAAAATGATGCCATGGTTTTAGAAGCTTCTGATAGGCTAATTGACATCTTTGAGTCAATTGGAGATGTACCTGTGGATGTATTTCAAGGCCTACCGCAAACTCAGTGCCTCTTTGATTGACATCATGGGAAAATCAAAATAAATCAGCCAAGACCTCAGGGAAAAAAATTGTAGACCTCCACAAGTCTGGTTCATCCTTGGGAGCAATTTCCAAACGCCTGAAGGTACCACGTTCATCTGTACAAACAATAGTACGCAAGTATAAACACCATGGGACCACGCAGCCGTCATACTGCTCAGGAAGGAGACGCATTCTGTCTCCTAGAGATGAACGTAATTTGGTGCAAAAACTGCAAATCAATCGCAGAACAACAGCAAAGGACCTTGTGAAAATGCTGGAGGAAACAGGTACAAAAGTATCTATATCCACAGTAAAACGAGTCCTACAGTGGGGTATACAAGTATATGATTCAATGCCGATTTTGCAGGCTTTCCTACTTACAAAGCATGTAGAGGTCTGTAGCTTTTATCAAAGGTACACTTCAACTGTGAGAGACGGAATCTAAAACAAAAATCCAGAAAATCACATTGTATGATTTTTAAGTCATTCATTTGCATTTTATTGCATGACATAAGTATTTGATACATCAGAAAAGCAGAACTTAAAATTTGGTACAGAAACCTTTGTTTGCAATTACAGAGATCATACGTTTCCTGTAGTTCTTGGCCAGGTTTACACACACTGCAGCAGGGATTTTGGCCCACTCCTCCATACAGACCTTCTCCAGATCTTTCAGGTTTTGGGGCTGTCGCAGGGCAATACGGACTTTCAGCTCCCTCCAAAGATTTTCTATTGGGTTCAGGTCTGGAGACTAGCTAGGCCACTCCAGGACCTTGAGATGCTTCTTACGGAGCCACTCCTTAGTTGCCCTGGCTGTGTGTTTTGGGTCGTTGTCATGCTGTTTCCACCTCCATGCTTCACGGTTGGGATGGTGTTCTTGGGGTTGTACTCACCTTCTTCTTCCTCCAAACACGGTGAGTGGAGTTTAGACCAAAAAACACTATTTTGTCTCATCAGACCACATGACCTTCTCCCATTCCTCCTCTGGGTCATCCAGATGGTCATTGGCAAACTTCAGACGGGCCTGGACATGCGTTGGCTTGAGCAGGGGGACCTTGCGTGCGCTGCAGGATTTTAATCCATGACGGCGTAGTGTGTTACTAATGGTTTTCTTTGAGACTGTGGTCCCAGCTCTCTTCAGGTCATTGACCAGGTCCTGCCGTGTAGTTCTGGGCTGATCCCTCAACTTCCTCATGATCATTGATGCCCCACGAGGTGAGATCTTGCATGGAGCCCCAGACCGAGGGTGATTGACCGTCATCTTGAACTTCTTCCATTTTCTAATAATTGCGCCAACAGTTGTTGCCTTCTCACCAAGTTGCTTGCCTATTGTCCTGTAGCCCATCCCAGCCTTGTGCAGGTCTACAATTTTATCCCTGATGTCCTTACACAGCTCTCTGGTCTTGGCCATTGTGGAGAGGTTGGAGTCTGTTTGATTGAGTGTGTGGACAGGTGTCTTTTATACAGGTAACGAGTTCAAACAGGTGCTGTTAATACAGGTAATGAGTGGAGAACAGGAGGGCTTCTTAAAGAAAAACTAACAGGTCTGTGAGAGCCGGAATTCTTACTGGTTGGTAGGTGATCAAATACTTATGTCATGCAATAAAATGCAAATGAATGACTTAAAAATCATACAATGTGATTTTCTGAATTTTTGTTTTAGATTCCGTCTCTCACAGTTGAAGTGTACCTATGATAAAAAATGACAGACCTCTACATGCTTTGTAAGCAAAATCGACAGTGTATCAAATACTTGTTCTCCCCACTGTATATCGACATAACCTGAAAGGCTGATCAGCAAGGAAGAAGCCACTGCTTCAAAACCACCATTAAAAAGCCAGACTACGGTTTGCAACTGCACATGGGGACAAAGATTGTACTTTTTGGAGAAATGTCCTCTGGTCTGATGAAACTGTTTGGCCATAAAGACCATCGCTATGTTTGGAGGAAAAGGAGGCTTGCAAGCCGAAGAACATCATGTTGTGGGGATGCTTTGCTGCAGGAGGGACTGGTGCACTGCACAAAGTAGATGGCATCATGAGGATGGAAAATGATGTGGCTATGTTGAAGCAACATCTCAAGACATCAGTCAGGAAGTTAAAGCCTGGTTGCAAATGGGTCTTCCAAATGGACAATAACCCAAAGCATACTTCCAAAGTTGTGGCAAAAATGCTTAAGGACAACAATGCCAATGTATTGGAGTGGCCATCATAAAGCCCTGACCTCAATCCCATAGAAAATTTGTGGGCAGAACTGAAAAAGTATGTGGGAGCAAGGAGGCTTACAAACCTGACTCAGTCACACCAGCTCTGTCAGGAGGAATGGGCCAAAATTCACCCAACTTATTGTGGGAAGCTTGTGGAAGGCTACCCGAAACGTTTGACCCTAGGTAAATAATTTGAAGGCAATGCTACCAAATACTAATTGAGTGTATGTAAACTTCTGACCCACTGGGAATGTGATGAAAGAAATAAAAGCTGAAATAAATAATTCTCTCTATTATTATTCTGTCATTTCACATACTTAAAATAAAGTGGTGATCCAAACTGACCTAAGACAGGGAATTTTTAATCTGATTAAATATCAGGAATTGTGAAAAACTGAGTTTAAATGTATTTGGCTTAGGTGTATGTAAACTTCCGACTTCAACTGTAAATATTCAAGTCAATGTAATCATGGTTGCCATAGAGATAACGACACAATAAAACCACCCCATCAAACCTGAATTGATTACTAATAGAGCAGCATTAACCTCTGACCTGCTGTTATGGACCTGAGAAGCACAGAGAAACACTGTCCTGAGCCTGATCAGGTATTTAGCATTCAGTGTTTCATACCAAGACCAGACCTAGTCTAGTCTATTGGGAGTAATGATCAGTTCCCCACCAGCAGAGAGGTGGTGCTTGTCTCGTGTCTATCAGAAGTAGTCAGTTTGACTGCTGCTGGAGTAATCCAGGCCCTGTGAGTAGCCCTCTCCAGAGTCCTAATTACACAGCAAGGGCAAAGTGCCAGACAGAATCTCTCTCTCTCTCTCTCTCCCTCTCTCTCTCTCAATTCTATTTAAGGGCTTTATTGGCCCGGGAAACACAAGTGAACTAAATACTTATACAAAAGTGAAATACATTTTTTTTAAATGTAGAGTAAACATTACACTCACATAAGTTCCAAAATAATAAAGACATATGTCATATTATGAGACATAAATGTCATATTATGTGCTAATAAATACAGTTGGGCAAAAAAAGTATTTGGTCAGCCACCAATTGTGCAAGTTCTCCCACTTAAAAAGATGAGAGAGGCCTGTAATTTTCATCATAGGTACACCTCAATTATGACAGACAAAATGAGAAAGAAAATCCCAAAAATCACATTGTAGGATTTTTAATGAATTTATTTGCAAATTATGGTGGAAAATAAGTATTTGGTCACCTACAAACAAGCAAGATTTCTGGCTCTCACAGACCTGTAACTCCTCTGTCCTCCACTCGCTACCTGTATTAATGGCACCTGTTTGAACTTGTTATCAGTATAAAAGACACCTGTCCACAACCTCGAACAGTCACACTCCAAACTCCACTATGGCCAAGACCAAAGAGCTGTCAAAGGACACCAGAAACAAAATTGTAGACCTGCACCAGGCTGGGAAGATTTAATCTGCAATAGGTAAGCAGCTTGGTTTGAAGAAATCAACTGTGGGAGCAATCATTAGGAAATGGAAGACATACAAGACCACTGATAATCTCCCTCAATCTGGGGCTCCACGCAAGATCTCACCCCGTGGGGTCAAAATGATCACAAGAACGGTGAGCAAACATCCCAGAACCACACGGGGGGACCTAGTGAATGACCTGCAGAGAGCTGGGACCAAAGTAACAAAGCCTACCATCAGCAAGGGCATTGAAGATGAAACGTGGCTGGGTCTTTCAGCATGACAATGATCCCAAACACAAAGGAGTGACTTCATAAGAAGCATTTCAAGGTCCTGGAGTGGCCTAGCCAGTCTCCAGATCTCCACCCCATAGAAAATCTTTGGAGGGAGTTGAAAGTCTGTGTTGCTCAGCAACAGCCCCAAAACATCACTGCTCTAGAGGAAATCTGCATGGAGGAATGGGCCAAAATACCAGCAGCAGTGTGTGGAAACCTTGTGAAGACTTACAGAAAACGTTTGAGATAAACTTTTGTTATTGACCAAATACTTATTTTCCACCATCATTTGCAAATAAATTCATTAAAAATCCTACAATGTGATTTTCTGGATTTTTTTTCTCTCATTTTTTGTCTGTCATAGTTGAAGTGTACCTATGATGCAAATTACAGGTCTCTCTCATCTTTTTAAGTGGGAGAACTTGCACAATTGGTGGCTGACTAAATACTTTTTTGCCCCACTGTAAACACAAATATGGGTAGTATTAACCTTGGGTTTTCATTCTTCACTGGTTGCCCTTTGCTTGTGGCAACAGGTCACAAATATTACTGCTGTGATGGCACACTGTGGTATTTCACACAATAGATATGGGAGTTGATCAAAATTGGGTTTGTTTTCGAATTCTTTGTTTTCGAAATCATGTATGTCATGTAAAATATATTCACCCCACCCAGTATTGTAATCAAAACTTACCAGAAAGCATGTAGTCCTTGGCTCAGACAGTGTAGTAGTGTGGGCTCAATAGCGTCTCATTAGTGTGCAAGATCTTGAGAATCAGCTATACATGTGATGGAAGAGTGCACTGCACATGTGATGGAAGAATGCACTGTGCATGTAGAGGGTTGCAATTCCATTGAATTGGGGATAGTTTAACCAAAATATGCCACAATACCTAGAATTGCCTTATGTGTGTCCCACAAAAAAAAGGTTCCCTGTTATAAGCTAACGTTTTTGATTAATTTAAGCAAAATTCCCCAAATTCCAGGGCTTAACTTCCCATGGAAATTTTACGGAAATATTCTGGAAATATACCGGAAAGTTTCCAACCCTTTGCAACCCTACCCCCAACACCACTTCCATCAACTTGTATATATTTTTTTGTTAATCAACAAAGCATGAGAAGACGTTGCCTTTGTTTTGGTTTGTTTGTCAATTAGGGTGTGCAGGGTAAATACGTGGTCTGTCGTATGGTCATTTTGTAAAAAGCCAATTTGACATTTGCTCATACATTGTTTTTACTGAGGAAATGTACGATTCTGCTGTTAATGATAATGCAGAAGATTTCCCCACGGTTGCTTTTGACGCATATCCCACAGTAGTTATTTGAGTCAAATTTGTCTCCACTTTTATGGATTAAGGGTGATCAGTCCTTGGTTCCAAATATTGGGGAAGGTCCCAGAGCCAAGGATGATATTAAAGAGTTTAAGTATAGCCAATTTAAATGTGTGGGCTGTATATTTTATAATTTCATTGAGGATACCATCAACACAACAGACCTTTTTGTGTTGGAGGGTTTGTATTTTGTCCTGTAGTTCTTTCAATGTAATTTGAGAATCCAGTGGGTTCTAGTTGTCTTCAGTAGTTAATTCTAAGATTTGTATTTGATCATGTATATTTTTTTGCTGTTTGTTCTTTGTTATAGGGCCAAAAAGATTGGAGGAGGGGTTTACCCTGTTTTGGACAGATAACTCTTTGTGTTGTTGTTTGTTTAGTGTTTTACCATTTTCCCAGAAGTGGTTAGAGTCTATGGATTCTTAATTTACATTGAGCTGATTTCTGACGTGCTGTTCTTTCTTTTTCCGTAGTGTATTTCTGTATTGTTTTAGTGATTCACCATAGTGAAGGAGTAGGCTCAGGCTTTCTGGGTCTCTATGTTTTCGGTTGGATAAGTTTCTCAATTTCATTGTTAGATTTTTGCATTCTTCATCAAACCATTTGTCATTGCTGTTAATTTTCTTCTGTTTTCTGTTTGAATTTTTTATTTAATAGGGAAGCTAAGAGGTCAAATTTAATGTTTAGGTTTTTTTACACCTTCACTATTACAGTGGAATGTTTTGTCCAGGAAGATGATTGAGTATTGCTCTGTTCAAGTAGATTGTGATTTTGCTGTGATCTGATTGGGGTGTCAGTGGGCTGACTGTGAATCCACTGAGAGACTCTGGGTTGAGGTTACTGATAAAGTAATCTACAGTACTACTGCCAAGAGATGAGCTATAATTGTACCTGCCATATGAGTCCCCTCGAAGCCTACCATTGACTATGTACATACCCAGCGTGCGACAGAGCTGCAGGAGTTGTGACCCATTTTTGTTGGTTATGTTGTCGTAGTTGTGCCAAGGGGGGCATATGGGGGAGGGAATGCTGTCACCTCCAGGTAGGTGTTTGTCCCCCTGTTTGCTGAGGGTGTAAGTTTCTTGGCCAGTTCTGGCATTTAGGTCACGTACATGTCCCTGGGCCTAGAAATGATTGATTTCCCCCTCCAGGATGGAGAAGCTGTCTTCATTAAAGTATGGGGATTCTAGTGGGGGGATATACAGTTGAAGTCGGAAGTTTACATACACTTAGGTTGGAGACATTAAAACTCGTTTTTCAACCACTCCACAAATTTCTTGTTAACAAACTATAGTTTTGGCATCTACTTTGTGCATGACACAAGCCATTTTCCAACAATTGTTTACAGACAGATTATTTCACTTATAATTCACTGTATCACAATTCCAGTGGGTCAGAAGTTTACATACACTAAGTTGACTGTGCCTTTAAACAGCTTGGAAAATTCCAGAAAATGATGTCATGGGTTTAGAAGCTTCTGATTGGCTAATTACATAATTTGAGTCAATTGGAGGTGTACCTGTGGATGTATTTCAAGGCCTACCTTCAAACTCAGTGCCTCTTTGCTTGACATCATGGGAAAATTTGGCTACGGTGTATAAAAACTTCCGACTTCAACTGTAGGTAGCACACAGGAGGACATTTTCTCTGTTGAGATCATTTCCTTTTGAATTTCTAGCCAAATGTAAAATGTTCCTGTTTTGATTAATTTTATTGAGTGAGTTAGGACTGCACTGTACCAAATTAGCACACCCCCTAAGTCCCTTCCCTGTTTCACACCTAGACGGCCACCAGTGGGTCCATCTCCTCTATACCATGTTTCTTGTAGGATGACAATGTCTGTATTTCTGATTTATTTGGTGAAGGACAGGTTCCTGCTCTTTAAGTGAAAGGCAGATGACCTCAACCCTTGGATATTCCAGGATGAGATAGTGAAGGCTTTGTGTTCCATAAAGTATCTGTGTATCGCTCTCTCTCTCTCTCTCCTCACGGAGCGGGATGCACAACAATGAAAAGAGCAGCAGAGTGAATTTTGATTGGCATTTTCACACAGTACAGATTTATGATACTCAACCACCATCACACACCACAAAAACACATGCACACACACACAGTCACATGCACTTACAACAGGTAAACCTTGCCAAACAGGGCTATGAGCCAGTGAGACAAAGAGGGGGGAGCCATGCCCCTCGCAAACACACCAATGTTTGTTGTGCGGAGGGGAGCCTTGCCGTTCCCAGAAAGGCTGGGCTTGGAGTTTGCTGAATGCAGATCCATCTTGGCAAGGATGCACAGCGCTGGTGGTCTCTTTCAGCACATGGCTATAAGGCTGGTGATTTGTCAACTGTCACAAGGCCTGTTATTAAATTACTGCACTTCTTTGAGAATAACACTGGAAATGTAGCTCAACAATTATTTCTCCTATACTCTGAATCAGTTCCAGAGATGTGCTCCTGACAACCAGGCTATTGTACATCTCAGTTCATTATGTCATATGGAACCCAGCAGCAGGGCAATCTGAAAGCACACAACAATCTATGTCTCCCTCTCACACACACACACACACACACACACACACACACACACACGCAAACACACACACACACACACACACACACACACACACACACACACACACACACACACACACACACAGGTTGCCTCTGCCAGGATGCTGAAACTTGGTCGCAAGTGAATCTTCCAGCAAGACAATAACCCCAAGCACACATCTACAAAGAAATTGTTGGCCCATTGAAAACCCATTGAAAACCTGTGGTTTGAATTGAAAAGGGCAGTCCATAAGTGCAGATGAAAGAAATCAAGGATTCTGTATGGAGGAATGGTCTAAGATCCCTCCCAATGTCTTCTACAATCTCATAAAACATTTTAGGAAAAGGCTCAGTGTCGTTATCCTCGCAAGGGGATTGTGCTGGAGTATTGAAAACAGGGAATCCAATCATTTTGATCCCTATCATTTATTTTAAATGTTTTATTACTTGTTAAACAAAATCTATTTTATTCGTATAAAATAATATATTATTTTCATTTTTGGAGCATACAATATACTTCAGTATTTATTATTTATTTTATACAGTATTTTTTGCTTATATTTATCAAAGGATCCAATAATTCCGGACCCCATTATATGTAGGCCTATGTAATAGTTTATGTGTTGGGGGGCTAGGGTCAGTCTGTTATATCTGGAGTATTTCTCCTGTCTTACCCGGAGTCCTGTGTGAATTTAAGTATGCTTTCTCTAATTCTCTCTCTTTTTCTCTCTTTATTTCTCTCTTTCTTTCTTTCTTTCTTTCTTTCTTTCTGTATTTCTTTATTTATTTATCTTTCTTTCTGTCTTTCTCTCTCTCAGAGGACCTGAACCCTAGGACCATGCCTCAGGACTACCTGGCCTGATGACTCCTTGCTGTCCCCAGTCCACCTGGTCGTGCTACTGCTCCAGTTTCAACTGTTCTGCCTGCGGCTATGGAACACTGACCTGTTTACTGGACGTGCTACCTTTCCCAGACCTGCTGTTTTCAACTCTAGAGACAGCATTAGCGGTAGAGATACTCTGAATGATCGGCTATGAAAAGCCAACTGACATTTACTCCTGAGGTGCTGACTTGTTGCACCCTCTACAACCACTGTGATTATTATTATTTGACTCTGCTGGTCATCTATGTACATTTGAAAATCTTGGCCATGTTCTGTTATAACCTCTACCCGGCACAGCCAGAAGAGGAGTGGCCACCCCTCAGAGACTAGTTCCTCTATAGGTTTCTTCCTAGGTTCTGGCCTTTCTAGGGAGTTTTTCCTAGCCACCATGCTTCTACGCCTGCATTGCTTGCTGTTTGGGGTTTTAGGCTGGGTTTCTGTACAGCACTTTGTGACATCAGCTGATGTAAGAAGGGCTTTATAAATAACTTTGATTGATTTGATGTATACCATGCAGGCCAATCAACCAAAGTCCCCCTCGAAGGTTGTTTCCTGTGGCACCGCCCTTCAGTGGACAGCCGTTTCCTCTTGTTGTTGCCAGACAGGAATAGAATCCAGAAGGGCGGGATCGGGGGGAGACCAACACATATTGCTCTCTCTCTCAACCACATGCTGTCCTGACTACAGATGTACACAATCACGTCTCTTACACACTACAAATGTGTCTCGTTTCAGGGAACTAGGCGTATGTCGCACATCACTACTTCACAGGACAGGAATTTGAATGGAAACATTTATTTTTCGTAAAAATATATTTTTTGGGCAGAAATGCCTTCTAGAACACTTGAACTTTCATGTGCCTTATTAACAAACTTGTATGCTATCTGTAAATACGAATACAATTGTTAAATTACGAGCCTAGTTGGTTTAGTCACGGAAAAAGCGAGGAACCTTCCCGCTAGCCATGTTTGGCTGAGATAATGAATAGGCTGGAAATGCCGAGAGATGAGTTCGGATTGGTCTGCCATGTAGCACACTTCTGTCTATAACATGAGCTGCTCAGTATGTGTTGGTAATAGTTTCTATCACAGCTTTTTTTGAAAGATATCACAAAGAACTGCATAAGTGTTGCTAATGCTCTCTACTTTCTGGAGGACCAAGTTTGAAATCAGTGGAATGCCCGATGGAAGCAGAGTATGACAGCTAAGGAGATGGAGAAAATTCTGCCATTTGATTGCAAATATGCGGAGGGAGTCAAAAAGAGAACACACAGAAGGTTGTATAAAACACCTGTCTCTGGATTACAGTTGAAGTCGGAAGTTTACATACACTTAGGTTGGGTTCATTAAAACGTGTTCTTCAACTACTCCACAAATTTCATGTTAACAAACTATAGTTTTGGCAAGTCGGTTAGGACATCTACTTTGTGCATGACACAAGTCATTTTTCCAACAATTGTTTACAGACAGATTATTTAACTTATAATTCAATGTATCACAATTCCAGTGGGTCAGAAGTTTACACCTAATAAGTTGACTGTGCCATTAAACAGCTTGGAAAAAATCCAGAAAATGATATCATGGCTTTAGAAGCTTCTGATAGGCTAATTTGAGTCAATTGGAGGTGTACCTGTGGATGTATTTCAAGGCCTACCTTCAATCTCAGTGCCTCTTTACTTGGCATCATGGGAAAATCTAAAGAAATCAGCCGAGAAAAAATAATTGTAGACCTCCACAAGTCTGGTTCATCCTTGGGAGCAATTTCCAAACGCCTGAAGGTACCACGTTCATCTGTACAAACAATAGCATGCAAGAATAAACACCATGGGACCACGCAGCCATCAACATGGTCTTGTTGTGAGTTTATTTTCCTTCAATAATGAATACAAATTAGCTAAAGTTATGATGTTGTCAGCTATATGATATGGTCATTAACTGAACTGGCTAGCCAGCTACATTAACGTTAGCTAGCCAGCTAACAAGATAGAAACAAATCAAACATTGTTTAGAAAGTTGTTTTTAGTTGCCTGGTTTGCTAGATTGACATTATTTAAACGGATGGGTTTATTGGTGTTAAAATACACCACCGGGCTGCTGATGTCATGCAGCCTGTCATTTTGTGTTTATTCTCTTTCATAACGACAACAACAACGGAATGTTCATGATGTCACTGCGACAACTGTCTACTGACATGTCGATAAACGTAGTATGAACCAGCCTTCAGTCTTGAAATCTTTGGTTGTTTAGTACACTACCATACTCACTCTGTTTAGCACATGGTCTCACATGTGAATCCATAAAGAGATGGGTGGGGCTAAGTGTGAACAGACAAAGAAGAGCTCTCCAGTAGATGTACTAAAACATTCAAGGGCCATTTTCTCAAAAGTGGTGTTTCAAGTTGATCAACTTTCAAAGCATAATTACTTTCCCATTGTTCCTCAACTGTAGTGTATGATACTAGTGTATGATACACCATTTTCTAGCTCTGAGTCTCTACTTTAATCCAATGTAAAAAAACACAATTTCACATTTTTCTACGTATGACCGAATCAAGCCGGTCGGTCACAATTGTGGTCATCTGTTGTGCAGACAACCATCCAGGAAAATAAACAATCAAATGGTTAAATAAAGGTTAAATAAAATGTAAATAAATACAAAAAACGCACAGTACATCAATGAGGTTTTAATGAGGTGACCAGGTAAAGAAAATAGCAAAGCAAGAGGAAAACAAAAGAGTCTCTGAATGCAGAGGTAGAGTGTGATGAGTGTGATCAGATTATTGCTCTGCAGTTTAACACTGCACACATGCCATACAGCACAGCAGCACAGCCTAGCCAGCCTCAAGGTGGACATGGAGGAGGAGGCAGCCCAGCCCGCAGTCTACTCCCTCTCCCCAGGCAGGGCTCTCCCTCAGCAGGCTCTGCAGGGTGGGACCTTACGCCTACACCTTCACCCCCATCCCGGACCGGTTACAACCAAACCAACAAACTCCTGAGGATCCATAGCTCATATGATTACTAACGAACAAAATTATGTATGAACCTACTTTTTTCTTGAATGTGGTTATGCTCTGCATTTACCTTTCAGCTCAGGTTTTATGACATCACACAATCCTCCCCCAGTGTTTTCAGTAATTACATGACGTAGTCAGTTAAAAAGTTAAAAGTAGCCAGCCAGGGAGTTCTGGGCTCCATTTTCGTGTCCTCTGGTACATTCTAATGCCTTGATTCCATCTGAAATACACAGCTAAATTATTGAATACGTTAACGACTTTAACTCCCAGATTGGTCAAATGAGTTGTGGTATTTTGTAGAAAGACATAACTTTACAATTAAAATGACTAAAAATGTATGAATTCAGTGTGTTGCTAGTTGTTTTGGATATCGTCTAGGCCTAGGCCTATATGATCAGGACTATTGGACTGCTCTGCTGCTGTGGATACTAAGGGTAAGGAAACCAATTTGTAATTTTGTAATTTGGTTCAACTATCCCTTTAACAGTTCGGCCTGTCAATCAATCATCGTGGGTGAGATTGTCAGGGGATCTACAGGTATGATTTAAAAATGAAGCAGGTGTTAAACATAGGCTTTGTTACACAGAAAGCAGCAGTAGACTACTCCATTGTCGACACTTTAATCAAATCAGTAGGCCTATTTCAATATCTTTAATAATAAGTATTATGACATTAGCTTTTGTAACCTCCAATCTGTTTTCTTTCAGCATATTGTGCATACCAGAATGAGGATCTCTCTCCACTACCTATTGTTCTTGCACTGAGGATTCAACATCTTCATCGAATGTTTTCATAATTTATCTGCAGATAACCGCCAAAAAGCAGTAGTAGCCTACCTAATGGCTCTCTCACCGATGCGATTCGGTTCTGTCCACCTAACAGATCTGTTCAAAAAGAGCCGTATGTTCACTAACAACTAGCAGGTAGCCTAGCGGTTAGAGTGTTGGGCCAGTTACCGAAACCCTTGAACTAACTTAGTCCTAGTTTGCTCCAGGGGTGCCATACTACCATGGCTGACCCTATAAAACGATTCAGTTCACTGCACCTATCCGGTGTATGTGACAATAAAACATATTTTTTTAGCTACATTGGCAAGTCTCGACGTGGGCTTCAAATCCTAGGAATATACAAACCACATGTTTGGTTGACTTGTCCTGATGTGATACCATGGACATATACCTACGTTGTATGAATAGCAATGGGATATAGGAGATGAACTTTATTCAGTCAGTTCCACACCTTTTATAAACTAGTCAACACTTACTGTTTAGTTGTCAATCATAGCACAGTAAATAGCCTATGCCCCCCCGACTCCATGGCTGTATAGGCCTATGTAAATGAACATGCCACAAAACAATAATTAAGTGGATGTGTAAGTCACAGTTTACTTAAGGTAAACACTGCTCCCACAACCCCTTCCCCTGTCCCTCTGTCCATCTCTCCTTTCTTGTGTCCTCATCAGTCCTGTCCACATCCCCCCTGTGGTGGGCCTGGCAGCGTACACCTGTTCAAGCCCGGCTCGGCTCCCTGAAACCCTACCCCACAGTAAAGGCTGGGAGGCTGACCGACGGGTCAGAGGTCAATCAACAAAGGTAGAGGTAACCCCCCCGACAAGCCTGAGAAACAGCAGCCAGCCAGGTAGACGGGCTCACTCAGTCTGACCCCTCTATCACTCTATCGCTCTCTTTCAACAACTCTCCATCTCGCTCTCCATTTCACACATACTGTATATACACAGTGTACAAAACATTAAGAATTCCTAAAATTGAGTTGCACTCCTTTACCTCAGAACATCCGCACTTCATTGGGGCATGGACTCTACAAGGTGTCAAAAGCATGGGATGCTGGCCCATGTTGACTCCAATGTTTCCCACAGTTGTCTCAAGTTGACTGGATGTCCTTTGGGTGGTGAACCATTATTGAAACACATTCAAACCGGTGCGCTTGGCACCTAATACGATAGCCCGTTCAAAGGCACTTAAATATTTTGTCTTGCCCATTCACCCTCTGAATGGCACACATACACAATCCATGTCTCAACTGTTTCAACTGTTTTAAGTCCATCTTTGACCTGTCTCCTCCCCTTCATCTACACTGATTGAAGTGGATTTAACAAGTGACATTAATAAGAGATCATAGCTTTCACCTGGATTCACCCGGTCAGTCTATGTCATGGAAAGAGCAGGCATTCCTAATGTTTCGTACACTCAGTGTATACACACATTAATTATGCAAAGCCCCCCCAAAACCCCCAAAGTTTTGAAAACACCACTCATGACTTCAATCTCTTCAGATACTTCACTTTCTTGGTTTGGATGCATGGTGAGCACTGACCCTGACCCTGACCCTGTCAACTCAACATGGAAGAGGCAGATGAGAAATGAATTAAGGTTTTATAAGCTCTGAAATGTCACCCAGGGCTACAAAGGTGGTGATGCAAATACTGAAAGTTTGTACCTAGCCTGGACATACAGGCACACACACAGATAAATGATAAATACACATTAACACAGACATAAACAGATGGATAAGCAAATACAAGGACATACAAACAGATATAGCACGGTTAAGTAAATTCCTTTTTCACCTTACTTCAGAAAAAAAAACGTGTGGCAATTACTTGGCTGAAATCACAGTAACCCTTTTAAACCGTTTTTAACATCTTCAGCTGAAAGAAATCCATGAAGGTGAGAAATTGCATGACAATGTTACAAATACATTACATGCACATTCTCAAGTCAACCATTGACCAAGCAATCTCACACACCTGTACATGGGTACTTTGGCTTTTATTTGACCAGGGCCTGGTTTCCCGATTGCGATGGAACTTAGGCTTAGACGTGTTTAACGATGCATCTGTCCTACAACGGCCGAAGATGTAATATGCTTTTCCCAAAACACTACGCAGAGAGAACGGTCAGTAAGTGCCTCATTGGAACTGATAGGATCAAAAGAAAAAGGGAGCGCTGCACCCGGATCAGCTTTCTCAGTTCAAATCTTTCCTTAACATTATAATTATTTGACAATACTGACGACGGATTACCACCTATGGCTGCAAATATTGAGGGAGATTATTCTAATGCTTACCCAATACAAATGTACTAAATCACAGATCATTGAGCACAGTGGTGACCTGTCATTCAGGGCTGGTGGGGTTTCATTGAGCCACACATTTTTAGCAAAAAGTTATAATAATATTAATTAAAAATAAATGTTGGGCTTGCCTATTTTACATATAATTTTAGCATTAATACATGCCACATATTGCAAACAATAAAAAGATATAGATATATCATAAAAAAAAAAGATTTATCATTGAGTTAATAAAGCCGCATACAAACATGGTCTTTTTTTTGTTTTCTTGAGTAAGGCAGCTCCAAAAAATGCAGGTGTTTCAGCCTAGCTCAGTGCTTTCTGAGGTGGTGGGGCAAGCCAGCAGAAAATACTGAACGTTGTGCCCTGATTGGCTCAGTGTTCTGTCACTCATGGGGACACTACATCACGGTCAAGTCTAAGGGTAGAGCTAGAAAATTCTAGCGCCCTGGGTGCTGCCATAGAGTTACATTAGAAGTGCCCATCCAAGAAGGTTCAAGGTCATTGGCCACAGATGAAATGAAGTCAAATCACATTAGCTTTGATTGGACTAATCATGTCAACATCATACTTTCAAAATCTTAGCTAGCATTAATCATCATGAATTAAGTCAACAATCTACTGGCAAATCCTTTTAAATCCTTATCATATGAAGAGAAATAATGAAGAGAAATTATTGATAAAATGTATCGGTGCTCATCGGCCATTGGACATAAACATTACACAACAAGTTGGAAATTGCAAATTCAACAATGAGTGGTTTGGAAGGAATCAGTGACAGTGTCTAACTGCAAGCATTGCAAAGTAATCACTAGCTTGCTATTCAGTGGAGTGGCTGTGTGGTCCCAAATCTGGGATTAAAGGGCTCTTTTCCAAGTTTTCCAACATTGGCCATGCTGTCAATGAAGCATGATTTGTGCCGTGCTCAAAACTTGACTTCAGTGAGTTCAAGACAAATGGGAAGTCGGGAATAAACGAGCTCCGACTTGGAAAAAACGTTTTGAAAGGTCATCCAACTTGGAATTGTAAATCTGGCCTCTTTCTAGAGCTACAACCTGAAGATCAATGACGTCATTATGATTTGGCTTTGTTTTTTTTCAGAGTTCCCAGTTGTTTTGAAAGCACCATAAATCCAGAAAATTACAGACTTTGATGACAAAATTTGCCCACAAAGGGCCATACCAGCTACTGTATGTTTTTTCAAAAGGCAGTAAATGAGGCTGAATGAACTGTTTTGCTGCCAGACAAGGCTCCGCTGATAGCCAGGTGTATTTTTTATTTTTGTATTTTTTTCCTTTGACATTGTAGCAGTGGTAAGATGTTGGGACTTCATGTAGGCCCAAACAGTTTGTGGGCACCGTTTGTCACTGTCACGTCCTGACCTTAGTTCCTTTCTTATGTCTCTATTTTGGTTTGGTCAGGGCGTGAGTTGGGGTGGGCATTCTTTGTTTTTCATTCTATGTTTTGTTCTGTGTGTTGTAATTCTATGTGTTTGGCCTGGTATGGTTCCCAATCAGAGGCAGCTGTCAACCTCTGATTGAGAACCATACTTAGGCAGCCTGTTTTCCCACTATGGGTTGTGGGTAGTTATTTTCTGTTTTGCACCTGACGGAGCTGTTTCGGTTGTTCTCGTTTGTTGTTTTGTTAATCAGTGTTCAGTTCCATTAATAAAATGATGAACACGTACCACGCTGCGCTTTGGTCCTCACCTTCTTCCACCAACGGCCGTTATAGTTACGTTATAGTGCAATTAATATATTGTTTAGATTTCCATGCTAAAATAGCCACTGTCGGCTACACATTAAATATATTGTGACAAATGACAGACAGTAGCTTACAAGTAGCAAAATAGATCTCAATTGACTGAACATGAAATTCATTTCAATATGATTGAAATAGGCCTATAGCTTATTGTTTATATTTTAATGCAGGCATCTCAGTTTTTATGTCTGTTTGTATTAATTGCAAAAACACTTGCAACTTGGTATTTGTAGTCAACTTTGTTGGGAAGTTATCATCAGTCATAGAGACATGGATAAACCATGTTTAGTAGACCTTCTGTGTATAAAGTGACACGGGAGCGCAAAAATGCATCTTAAATCTAAAAATGCTGTTCTACGAGTGGTCTGAGGCAGGCATTAGATTATGAGCGTTTTCAAGTGCAACATTAATAACAATGGTTTTAGGAAACAGCTCTGAGATTTAACAATGCTCCTACGAAGGTTCTAAAAATGAATTTAGCCATAAGATGCTTTTGGGAAAACAGGCCAAGTATGGCACACAAGTCCCTAGTGGCCAGAGGGCCTCAGTGCAGAAGGGTTGTCACGCCCTGACAATAGAGAGCCCTTGTTTCTCTATGGTGTATTAGGTCAGGGCGTGACTAGGGGGTATTCTAGTTTATAATTTCTATGTTGTGTTCTAGTTTATATTTTCTATGTTGGTGTTTTTGTATGATTCCCAATTAGAGGCAGCTGTTAATCGTTGTCTCTAATTGGGGATCATATTTAAGTAGCTTTTTTTCCCACCTGTGTTTGTGGGATATTATTTTGTGTTTGTGCCTGTGCACCACGTAGTCACATTTCGTTGTTTGTTTATTGATTTATTGTTTTTGCTTTAAGTTTCACTTTTTGAAATAAATATGTGGAACTCAACCTCCGTTGCACCTTGGTCCCGTTCTTACGACAACCGTGACAATGGTGGAGTCCACTTTCCTTAAAGGACATGTAGCACAAGATTAGAGTTCTATCCTGTCTATATATATAAATACATACTGTCGAAACTAGGCCTACCTGTTCATCGTCTGCTCTTACACATATCAATGTAGTTATTCATTATCAGCTTGTGAGCAAATAGCAGGCCTGTTCAGTCATTGTCTGCAAACACCAATAAAACACTTCATTCACCACCTCCACAATGCCCGCTCCATTCCACCACCTAGCTACAGACACTGCCCTGGGGCAGTAAACCTGCTTTCCCTGTGGTCAGAGGTCAGAGGATAAGAGAGAGGTGAGATCTGCCTACCACTGACCTCTACCTCCAACTGTTCAGATTAATCCAAGTCTACAAACCCTTAAACCGCTGCAAGGCTTTCTCTGTTAATCATTCTGGGTAATCATTGCAGTTTGTGAAGTCCACTCTGAATTCATATTCTTATGTCTTAGTATATACTATAAGTGCCTATGTGGGGGTGTAGGCTATGGTGCTTGTATGACTGACCTGTACCCTTGTTGCAGTCATAACACAATACCTACTTATCTCTTCTAGCCATCAGAACAACCCTGCATAAACTCACACTGGCCCTGGCTGTACAAAAAACAAAGACATACAGTATACACACACACACACACACACACACACACACACACACACACACACACACACACACACACACACACACACACACACACACACACACACACACACACACACACACACACACACACACACACACACACACACACACACATTTCTAAACATACACAATGGAAGCGACTGGAATCGAAAACATTTCAACCAATAAATATATTGGTTAATTTACAATGCTCTTAAATTGAACACAGTGAGAATACAAACAAAGTAGAAGTGAAACATGAAGGAACGTTTCTAAAGGACATTGTTTGTACAGTGTCTTTCATCAACTATAAACTTTGCTTGACAATGAGCTTCAGGGATGCAAGCTTTGAAAGCAGAGTATCGATACACCAGCTTGTATACCTAACAAACAATGGTTTTCCTTCCCTGAGCCCTTTTTTCTCTTTCAAGGTTTGGGTGATAGTCAGAGATATGGAGGGAGAATTCTCATTTCAACCACCATATCAAGTAACTGTCAGCATGTCTAGACCAGGGGTTTCAGATGTTGCTGCCTGGCCATGGCTGAGGAATTAAAGCCCTTCTGGGTCACAATACCGCTGGGCTTTAGGGCCTTTAGAAACCCAATGGCCCATTGTTGTCACTGACAGCTCCTTAACTTTTCATGAGATGGCTGACAGTGCAGACAAAACAAACCTTCCTCCTCCCAATCCATCACATGGCACGGCCAAAATATTGAGTAACCCTTTCAGGGCAGAAACCATCTGAAGGCATGTAGGAGGGGGGTATTGTTCATTAAGTGCGGGTGGATCTGAGCCAGGTGTACAGGTATTGTCTTTCTATAGGCATGTTGAATGTTGACAGATCCTCTGATTACGGGAGAGGGGTAATTAGTGCTTTGAACCTGAAGTTAGCCTTTAAGTGACCATCTTTCCCCCGATTATACCTTACCTTGCCTTCATGTCCAGGCACATGAAATATAGTGTAATGTCTGCTGTAGTCATCCAAACTGTCTGCCATTTACCATTGAAGAGTCTTGTTAGGTTTTAATGATATGAATCAAATACTGTACATTAACCAGTTGAATGATTGGGGGTGAGAATCAATTCTGCAGAACCTCAGTGTCTCCACTTCAGCTGCCTCTTAAGCAACGCCCATTCTTCTGTAATGCTCTTCTGTCTAACAATGTCTAGTTAATGTGTCCAAGTCACTGTATTTTACTTTAGAGCAGGGTCTTACCTCAAGGACAAAACTCCATCATGACAGAGTTAAGCTTTAGTATTACTCTAAGTTGAGACTTGACATATTGTATTGAGATTAGTAGGTATTACGTGATTGGCTGTATTAAGTGAGGTGGAGTGGAATGGGTGATGTCAGACAAAGCACATGCCAGCTATAAATATTAAAACAAAAGATGTCGGTGACACGGGAACGGCTCCTCTGAAAATGAGACAGGTACTTAAAGTCGGCAAGAGTGAAAAAATACTAATTGCTGTCACTGGTTGTGCAAGCTGCAGCAGACCATAAAGAAAATAATCTGTCACCTTCATTGTTCTAATGCTGACCCTGCGTTTCCCTCGACAACACCTCACAGCACAGCAGCAGCCGTCTCCCTCCCAGCCCAGCTGTAGTGTATGCTGGCTGCTGCTACTCTGAGCTCCTTCAGGTTGACACTGAGCCAGTGGCCCAGAATATAGAGACACTAGTGAGAACAGGATCTCTTCAAGTTCCCCAATGAGTCACAACAACATTAGACTGACCTGATAGGGTTCTTTGAAAGACAAACAGGATAACACGAAAGCCACGAAAGTGTCTGTGTATTTCCCAGTGAAGTTACCCAAGCCAGTCCCTGCCTAGGGATTCAGAATAACACACCCATTCAACCCAAACTGTCTTCCTTGAATTTATATGTCGGTTGTTACTGCTACTCAAAATATTAGTCTACTGGAAGTCGGGGGGTCTGGGGGTTGGGGGGGGGGGGGGGGGGGGGGGGTATATGGGGCAGGCTGACTTCCTCATCACAAAAATGGGACGGCAGGAGGATAGGGCAAGGAGGGGGGAGCCCTCACATAAACAGCCTCCGCTCTCACATGACAGGTACAGCAGAACTCTGTGGCTCTGATGCCAGGAGCACCAATAACCCAGTACAGCAATCTTTCCACCACACATCACCTGACCCTCGTCCACCAAAGGAAATCTGTGAAAGCCATCCATCCATGACCACATCCAGTCCAGAGCCTCCAGGTGGGCAGCACAGGCCCAACAGGACAATTGAGCCCTTTCTCCTGCAGCTGGAGAAATTGATACCATGAGGCAAGCACAATAAGAGCACCATGCCTCGACTGTTTACCACCTTAAAATTAGGGACCTATTTAGCCATCAACATGTGTATAATAGGAGAAGGAAGGGGCAGCCCCCATCCCACCCTCCAACCCCTCCACACCTGGAGAGGACCACACAGGTAACTGAGAGAGGAATCAGTTCCCATGGAGAAGGACTGGCAGGTGGGATAGTGTATGTCTGTTTGGGGAGGGAGGACATACCTGGTGCTTCAATATATAGAGATCTGATATGATTTAGGCAAACCCATATAGAGACTAGACCACACATACAGAGGAAAGTTTTTCCCTGTCCTGTATCTCCCTGTTCCCATAAGACATTAGGTGTTGAGGGGATTCAGAGGAGGCTGGAGGGTTTGTAATCCAAGATAAGCATGAGACCGTCCCTCAACACAACAAAGGAGAAGAAACCCTGGGGCAAACTCACGCAAAAGCAACAACAACAAAAAGTCTGAGGGCCGATATTTAACAGCGATGGGAATTGTGGGGCGAGCCATACAGGAACACTTTCAATGCATGGCGAAGGTCAATTGGGACTTAACTTCCTCCTCAGACTCTGCCACTTGCTTATTTTCTCCGTCCTTGCCCCCCCCCCCCCCCCTCTCTCCAGACAACATAATAAAGAGATAAGCATTGTTTAGCAAAACAATGAGACACTTCCAAAGACCTTTCGGTCTCAGACGCTGAGGTTTCACATCCATAAACAGCGTGTGGCCGTGAGAAGATAAATAAAAAACTTCACAGGAAGACTGGGACATTATAATTGAAGTCATTACCCCACAGCCTCTCATGACTCCAGTATTTACATTGGAGAAGGACTTGATATGTATTACCTCTACACCCAACCAGAGGACAAAAGCAGCTCTATAATAAGGTGTGTTGGTATGGGGAGTTATAGCCACAGCTTTTGCGGTGACCGTATTATCGCCAGTCTGGCGGACACGAGTCATGAAGGCAGTCAAATTTTACATGACTGTTTCGTCATGGTAATTAGGCTTCTCCAAGCTCTGATGGTCATTTGTAGCCTACCAAACTTGCTAACTGTCTGGTACTCTGCACTCTATTGTCCCTCTAATCACTAAGAGATCAATGCAAACATATTTGAAAATCTAATCAAGCACTTTTTTACCTTTATTTAACTAGGGAAGTCAGTTAAGAACAAATTCTTGTTTTCGAGGTTAACTGCTTTGTTCAGGGACAGAATGACATATTTTTACCCCGTCAGCTCGGGGATTTGATCTTGCAACCTTTCGGTTACTAGTCCAACGCTCTAACCACTAGGATACCTGCCACCCCATGAGAGCCCATGAGCTCATGTCGCAACATTTCTATAGGCTATGCAATTGCGTGAGAAAACAGAGTGATGGTCGCTAATAAAAATATGAGGATCCCATCAGCTTTTTATAGGTTAGGCCTATTATATTTATTTCTCAACGTTCCTAATATTAAGCACATTGCTTATATTTACAACAGGAGTATAGCCTACCAGGCTGGCATGAAAATAAACCATGGGAGAAGAGTCCTCCATTTGCTATTTAAGTGCATAGATGACATGTATTTTTTCCACTGCCCCTGTTTCGATACAGGTGCATGATAATAGTCCATTCTAAATCAAAGGAGGCTTTGTTGCGAAATATGAAGCCGATTCTAGATTTAATTTTGAATTGGAGATGCTTAATGTGAGTCCGGAAGGAGAGTTTACAGTCTAACCAGACACCTAGGTATTTGTAGTTGTCCACATTTTCTAGGTCAGAACCGTCCAGAGTAGTGATGCTAGTCGGGCGGGAGGGTGCAGGCAGCAATTGGTTGAAGAGCATGAACTTAGTTTTACCAGCATTTAAAAGCAGTTGGAGGCCGTGGAAGGAGTGTATGGCGTTGAAGCTCGTTTGGAGGTTTGTTAGCACAGTGTCCAAAAAGGGCCAGATGTATAAAGAATGGTGTCATCTGCGTATAGGTGGATCAGAGAATCACCAGCAGCTAGAGCGACATCATTGATATATACAGAGAAAAGAGTCGGCCCGAGGATTGAACCCTGTGGCACCCCCATAGAGACTGCCAGAGGTCCGGACAACAGGTCCTCCGGTTTGACATACTGAACTCTATCTGAGAAGTAGTTGGTGAACCAGGCGAGGCAGTCATTTGAGAAGCCAAGGCTGCTGAGTCTGACAATAAGAATGTGGTGATTGACAGAGTCGAAAGCCTTGGCCAGGTCGATGAAGATGGCTGCACAATACTGTCTTTTATCGATGGCGTTTATGATATCGTTTAGGACCTTGAGTGTGGCTGAGGTGCACCCATGACCAGCTCGGAAACCAGATTGCATAGCGGCGAAGGTACGGTGCGATTCGAAATGACCGATGATCTGTTTATTAACTTGGCTTGCGAAGGTTTTAGAAAGGCAGGGCAGGATGGATATATGTCTATAACAGTTTGGGTCTAGAGAGTCTCCCCCTTTGAAGAGGGGGATGACCGCAGCAGCTTTCCAATCTTTGGGGATCTCAGATGACACGAAATTTAGGTTGAATAGGCTACAAATAGAGGTTGCAACAATTCTCATAGTTGCACACTTCATGTAGAACAGCCCATAGGCCTACATGTTTTAATAAGGTTTGTATCACAATTAAAGTGGCCAAATAATTTCTTAAAATTAAGCACATTAACCCGTTTTACAAGGGGTGTAGAGCCTAACTGACACATATAAGCAGCACCTGAGTTTCAAGTTTGGGGGAAGATCATTTACACCATAAAAATGCACCTTTATAATAAAAGCATTACATGCATAATTGCATTTGTTGTCACTTTTGATAATGGTGTTTTCCGCTAATGGAACATTTGCGCTTATAGCCTACTACCATGTGTGCAATGCTGCACTTATAATGTGAAGAAATAGCCTAATAGCTTATCTCTCACGATCGTCTAAAGAATTAACGGACTAAGGCGCAGCGTACGTAGAGTTCCACATCCCAAGTCCAGGATGTCTTCTCCTCCTTTATCTCCTCCCAAGCCCAGGATACCTTCTCTTCCCGAGCACGCTGCTTGGTCCTGTTGTGGTGGGATCTTCTGTCACAATCGTATAAAGAATTAACGGACCAAGGCGCAGGGTGCGTAGAGTTCCACATGTTAAATAAATGAAACTCACCAAAACAATACAGAATAAACGAAGCGTGAAGTAAATGCAGCGCTCAACAGTAACTACACAAAAACAAGATCCCACAAAACACAGTGGGGGTAATGGCTGCCTAAATATGATCCCCAATCAGAGACAACGATAAACAGCTGCCTCTGATTGGGAACCATACCAGACCAACATAGACATACATTAACCTAGATAACCCACCCTAGTCACACCCGACCTAACCAACATAGAGAATAAAAGGCTCTCTACGGTCAGGGCATGACAGTACCCCCCCAAAGGTGCGAACTCCGGACGCAAAATCTGACTCAATAGGGGAGGGTCCGGGTGGGCATCTAACGTCGGGGGCGGCTCCGGGAACGGGGCGAAGTACCCACTCCGCTCGCGGATATGGAGCCAGGTAAAACACCGTGCCCGGACTGGGCATCGGCGTAGAGGAGGGCCCCGGCCATGGAGCTGGGTTGTACGCCGCACCCGGACTGGGCACCGGCGCCAAAGAAGGCTCCGGCCATGGAGCTGAGTTGACCGCCGTGCCTGGACTGGGCATTGGCTCAGAGGAAGGCTCCTGCCATGGAGTTGGACTGGACGCCGCTGCTCGGACTGGGCATCGGCGCAGAGGAAGGCTCCTGCCATGGAGCGGGACTGGATGCCGTGCTCGGACTGGGCATCGGCGCAGAGGAAGGCTCCTGCCATGGAGCGGGACTGGATGCCGTGCTCGGACTGGGCATCGGCGCAGAGGAAGGCTCCTGCCCTGGAGCTGGAGGTTCCGGACCGTGGATCGTCTCAGGAGGTTCCGGACCGTGGACCATCTCAGGAGGTTCCGGACCGTGGACTGTCTCAGGAGGTTCCGGACCGGGGACCATCGCCGGAAGCTCCGGACCGGGGACCGTCGCCGGAAGCTCTGGACCGGGGACCGTCGCCGGAAGCTCCGGACTGGAGGAGGCCTGATGCGTGGAGCCAGCACAGGTGGCGCCAGACTGGTGACACGCACTTCAGGGCGAGTGCAGGGAGTAGGCACAGGACGCACCTGACTGGGAAGGCGCACTTGAGGGAGAGTGTGAGGAGCAGGCACAGGACGTACCTGACTGAGAAGGCGCACTTGAGGAATAGTGCGAGGAGGAGGCACAGGACGTACTGGGCTGTGGAGGCGCACTGGAGACATGGTGCGTATAGCCTGTATTAATGGCACCGGAACTTTAACACACTTTGCACGGCAAGTGCGGGGAGCTGGCACAGGACGTACCGGGCTGTGGAGACGCACTGGAGACACGGTGCGTAGAACCGGCACAGGACATACTGGGCCGTGGAGGCGCACTGGAGGTCTGGAGCGTAGAGCTGGCACAACTGGCACAACGTGTCCTGGACAGATGACAACCTTCGCACGGCAAGTGCGGGGAGCTGGCACAGGACGTACCGGGCTGTGGAGGCACGTGCGTAGAACCAGTCCGTAGAACCGGCAGACATTGTACCGGAACGATGACACTCTCCTCAAAGAGAGTGCGGAGTGCTGGCAGAGGTGGCATCGGACGCCTAACACGCTCCTCAGGGCAACTGTCTCTTTTATTTATTTTTATTTCACCTTTATTTAACCAGGTAAACTAGTTGAGAACATGTTCTCATTTGCAACTGCGACCTGGCCAAGATAAAGCATAGCAGTTCGACACATACAACAACACAGAGTTACACATGGAATGAACAAAACATGCAGTCAATAATACAGTCGAAAAAAAAGAAAACAAAGTCTATATACAGTGAGTGCAAATGAGGTAAGGTAAAGGGAGTTAAGGCAATAAATAGGCCATGGTGGCGAAGTAATTACAATATGGCAATTAAACACTGGAATGGTAGATGTGCAAAAGATGGATGTGCAAGTAGAGATACTGTGGTGCAAAAGGAGGAAAATAAATAAATACAGTATGGGAATGAGGTAGATAGATGGGCTGTATACAGATGGGCTATGAACAGGTGCAGTGATCTGTGAGCTGCTCTGACAGCTGGTTCTTAAAGCTAGTGAGGGAGATGCGAATCTCCAGCTTCAGAGAACGGGAAGGAAAGGTGACCAAAGGAGGAATTGGCTTTGGGGGTGACCAGTGAGATATACCTGCTGGAGCGTGTGCTACGAGTGGGTGCTGCTATCTGCTGTCTTGCCTCTCTAGCCAAACCAACAGCTCTCTCTCATCACTCTCCTCAACTTTCGCCAACCACTCCTCGCTCAATCTATCCCAATATTCCTCCTCGGTCTCTGACTCACCCCTCAGCATCGCCGACCACCCCGTGTGCCCCCCCCCAAAAAACACGGTTTGGGCTGTCTTTTGGGCTTGCGTTGTGGCCGCGAACCCTGGCGTCGTCGCTGTCCTTCCCTCACCGCTTGCATCTGCTTCCATGGAAGGCTTTCGTCTCCAGCCATAATTTCCTCCCAAGTCCAGGATGTCTTCTCCTCCTTTATCTCCTCCCAAGCCCAGGATACCTTCTCTTCCCGGGCACGCTGCTTGGTCCTGTTGTGGTGGGATCTTCTGTCACAATCGTATAAAGAATTAACGGACCAAGGCGCAGGGTGCGTAGAGTTCCACATGTTAAATAAATTAAACTCACCAAAACAATACAGAACAAACGAAGCGTGAAGTAAATGCAGTGCTCAACAGTAACTACACAAAAACAAGATCCCACAAAACACAGTGGGGGAAATGGCTGCCTAAATATGATCCCCAATCAGAGACAATGATAAACAGCTGTCTCTGATTGAGAACCATACCAGGCCAACATAGACATACAATAACCTAGATAACCCACCCTAGTCACACCCCGACCTAACCAACATAGAGAATAAAAGGCTCTCTATGGTCAGGGTTTGACATTATCATAATTTATGGTAAACATTCTGATCTGTTGCATCAGCCACATTTCATTAAAAAGTATTTTTTTGATGCTAGTAGTTGTATTAATTTGGGATCTATCTCATCCTACAACTGTCCTACTGACTGTTTGGAATATTTGTTTGTCGCACAGAATAGAATATGTCGACTTTTGTACTAAGGGGATAGCAGATTGACATAGGCTAGTGCTTTTGCTCTTTGTTAGGCATAATCATCTTGTTGGCTGACGAAAAGTAAATGTGGACAGTTCTTCCAAAATCTTCAATATGCACCTCGGAATTTAATAAGGATGCACGCAGTTGCGTGGTGCCTGTATATAGCCTCCCTACTGTTATTTTTCACTGTCTTTTTACTGTTGTTTTTATTTCTTTACTTATCTATTGTTCACCTAATACCAATTTTTTACTTTAAAAAGTCCCACTGTTGGTTAGGGCCTGTAAGTAAGCATTTCACTGTAATGTAATCATTAAAATCCAGACGGAAAATATTTACACAAGAATCAACCGAATATAACACAGCCAACTCTAATCATTTAGTAAGTTCACCATTCTGCGATTCTCACTGTTAAACATCGCACAGTGTTCAACACAATGGATCTTTATGTCATCATTTGATCTCATCAGTCAACGGCAATTTTTTCTAAAGTAATCTGGTATCATTTCATTCCAACCATGTTGTATTCGGCGCACGTGACAAATAAACTGATTTGATTTGATGTGTCTGACTTGTAGCCTGTGAGAAGACCCGATCACGTGACAGAGAGCCATGTGAGTGAGAGACGCTTGGGATTGCGCAGCACACTCAGGGAGAAGGGCACAATGCAGTACTCCGGGCCGCAAAAGGCATGGATTATTTTAGGGTGCATTACGGCCAACAAGGGGATGCCGCTGTGACATTTGCGGCATTATCAAGTGCTTGTCAAATTGTGAATGAGAGACTATTGGAGTGTGTACAGCCTGCACAAAAACAAAGCAGAGCTCGTGCCTTTCAAGGGACTTTCAAATCATCATTAGTCTCATCATGCAGCCTTACAATGGATTAAAAATCTAAACAACGTTTGTAGAACAACTAAAGTTACATTAACAACTCTAAATTAAGCATATAGGAGTACCTATTTCTTTGTTAACTGCTCAACACTGAAATAGACTACATTTTCTTCATAGCGTGCTTTTTTAGACCAGTCTAAAATAAATAATGAATTTATTGTGAAGGTGTAGGTTATATTACATAGATTTATTCAACTTTTTTAAATGGCTTGTAGGCTATATGTGGAAGCCAGGAGATGATAAATGTGTTTATTAATTAACGGTCAATTACCGTGAGACAGACAGTTATTTGCTTGACAATCAACACAGCCCTAGCCACAGCTACTACATGCTGGGAATACAGAGCTCACAAGTCTTACAGCCATGTCTCACCCTGCCGTTGTGTACCCATCGCACTGGACTATATCATAGGCAAATGGGCAGTGGGTACAAACGTAAAACCATCAGAGAGGTGCCCATCAGGGATGAAGACCACAAAGCAAAGCTGGAGCATGGGTCATGACTCATGACATAGTCAGAAACCTGCAGAATCACACTGCATGCCTACAGCTATCTACACTGGGAGGAGGGTGGCTGCACGCTTTATTCTGAGCATGCCATCTGTGCCCTTATATCACCTGCAGTACATGAGTGGAACCAAGGCAGCCTGTCCCTGTTACGCCAACAGAGCATGAGGTGAACAAACACACACTGATCACCCATTACCACATGCCTCATAATAAACGTAAGACCCACCTCACTGGACTCATTACAAGAGGGGGGAGGAAAGAAGAGGTTATTACCATGTCATTGCAATATTCACAAAAATAAACCAAGAGCACAGATCAGCAGAGTCATGGTGGTGTCAATTCAGGTTGATCAACTGTAGGGAGCCTTGGTGTAAAATTGATGAAAAGTATTACTTTGCATTACTGGTCAAATACGACCAGCCTTGAGACTCAAAGTAAAGTTAAACATGTATTCACAAACCTTTAGTGAACTTGGGTCTGCCAAGGCCAGCGCTTGCCTCTTCAGCTCAGTCACATTAATTTGACATTGTTGGCAAAAGCTTCCTTTGCCGTCCCTTCTCTCCGACTCGGAGACGGTCACCGACCCAGCGCCCTCGGGTGGTGGCCGGCTGTTACACCGCGCATACTCGGATGAGTGAAGTATTTTCCTGGTATTCAGATCAAGAGGGAACGGCGACTCTCCGCTGGGACAACCCTCCACCTTCGTCAGGAGAGAAACGCAAGTCAGTTCAAATAGATTCATTGATTTCTATGTAGGAAAATACAATGGATTCAAACTTGTAGACGCACAACCACAGGTGTGGAAGCCTAACGTTACTTGTCTGGAGTTGTTTGTTGAATACCTTGACAAACTGCATGAATGTCAATATGAATAGGTAGACATGAGCATTACCAATCTGCAGAGGTAGGCTAAATGCGATCCAAAACAAAAGGGTGTGCTGCGACAGGTGTAATTGTAAATCGGAACCGAACACTTTAACTGTATGTGAAAAACACTTTATATGCTTTAAACACTTACAGTAAACCTGCAGTTGTCAGGGTCCCGTCCATGAGTTGCATTTCCCCGAAATGAGTTCATTCTCCTTGGTCTGGGTATACCTACTAGACGTAGTTCTCACATACACTCAACTGCGTAGTTGTAAATTGAAGTGTCAGTCCCTACACACTTGTGACTAAAGCAAACCCGTCTGCTAGCTACCACTTCTGTAGAGAGTAGACTAATAACCATGGTTGTGTGCTGCACTGGATCAGTCCCATGACAATACAATCAATACGAGTGAAGTGAAGTTTTGGTCCTCACTGCGCACGGTGGGCGGGAATCAACTCTTTTAAATGGGTGGGGTTCACAAGACAACTTTTGGGAAACTTTTTGGCGCATGATTTGACACTGCAATAGTAAATCACTTAAAAACCGTAGGTTCATGGATCAGACGTGGTAGTTCAATGTGTAGTAGTTGTATTAGGTTTGTAGGTTATTAGGCTAGATACAGCTGAACTTGCCCATTGTAATTGCTGCTTTTATCAATGTATTGCAGTAGTTTCAGGTTGTATTAGTCGTATGTACAGGATACACATGGAATACAGTACACCGTCTAACGAAATGCTTACTTGCAGGTTCCTTCTCGAGAATGGAACAATAATACATAATAAAATATAAGATATATGAACATAAAGTAAATGGCTCAGTAGAATTTAATAAACATTTTAGAATAATACAGGAAAGCACACATTATAGTTCAATATTTAGACATATATCAGAGAAAGGGGGGATTGGGGTGCAAGTGTTTAAATTGTGCAGTATAAGCAATATACTGTAAATAAGAGTCTGGTAGTAGCAACAATTGTGATGTGTGTGTGGCACGAATGCTACATTTCTTCCTGCGCTGCAGACGGCTGTATCGGTCCCCTTATACCGGAGCAGTAAATTCCCAGTGCACTTCTTTTGTTGATATTTTTTCCTACACTGCAGAGGGAAACATCGGTCGGTTAATGCAGGTAAGGCTGGCCCGCTAATTGGGCAGGATTATGCGGCCGTCTATGGCAGCAGATTGAAGAGGGTGGACTTTTCTGAGCCTAACTGACCAAGACACACCTCCAACAACACATAAAACCTCACATAATTATGCACAAAAACAATGAGAATTTCTCTCAACCAGTGGTATATGGGCTTTTTAGGTGAGTGCTGATGCCGCCCTGTGATAAGAAGTGCCCACTTTGGTTTATGCAGGGACCAAAATATTATGTTTCCATTCCCAGGGCCTCTCCAGGGTGCTGTGTAGAGAATCATCGCTGCACGCTCCACCAACGTTCAGTCCAAAAAGTATTCTAACATAGGGTGTGGTGTGTATTGGTAAAATGGGACACTTTCGTTTTCTAGCTTCATAACTCTACTACATTATACAAAATAAAACATATAAATGTTAAAACCAGGATGGGTGACTCTTCTTCAAACACAAATTGTGCCGAGACCAAATATTTCCAGTCAATACTGGCAAATTGGGACACTCAATTCTTTATTGTAAAGAAGTATAAATTAGAGAGTACATGAGTCATTTCAATATTTTAACTAGAAACTTAAACTATTCATATAAATTAAATGTAGTCAAACATGTTTTGTGTATTTTTGTGGAATATTATTATTATATTCATTATCATCATATTTGATTAGAATTGTATGGTGTAGCCCAGATGTAATTGTATAGCCTGTAAATAAAATAAAGTTAACTTCATCTAGACCTATCAGCTCAACATTCTCAACACTACACTCTAATGGACATTTGTAGAATGAAACCAAAAAGACCTCACCCCTCAACAATGTCAATTACTGTTTTATTGTCACCGAGTCAAATACAGCAAAAATAAACCGTCATCATATACCTGTATGGTTATGAATATAGCTAGCAAGGATTTGTAATTTTGGTGAGGTAACATATTTCTACGTAAAGTGTAGCTATGCTAGCTTTTTCTAGCAAGCTAGCTGATGGCAGATTTGAGGAAAATTAAATTGAACATTTGATCCTATTTACAAAATGGATTTCTATTCAGAAATCATGTATTTCATAACGCCCAAAATATTTGTTCTGCATTAAAATGGCAGAGAAGAGTGTCCCAGTTTGACAGTAGGCTATTGGCATACTGGGACACCATCAACATGTCAATGTTCTAAAAAGGTGAAGAAAAAACAACAATTTACAGTCATTTTGATTTACAATTAAATTAATCCATTCCATTTCAACGTCTGGAAATTACGTATTTTAGACATATTTTCAACATAATTTTGCTTACTGGGACTATTCTAGTTGTGCGGACTGACAATATTATTTTCTCGCAATGGTCAGGACCAGCCCTGAATACAGGAGTAGTACAGGACCAGTGCATTACTTTTGTGAGAGAACATTTTTCCCCGCGCTGCAGACAGCTGTATTGGTGCGCTAATGCAGGAGTTGTAAAGCCCAGTGCACTACTTTTGTTGCAAATATATTGTTATTAGTGAGTGATAGTGAGTGAGTGAGTGAGTGCGTGAGTGAGTGCATGTGTGCATGTGTGCATGTGTGCAAAGGTGCAGAGAGAAAGTGCCACTTCAAGTGTTCAACAGTTTCATGGCTTGTGGATAGAAACGGTCTCTGAGCCTGTTGGTATCAGACCTCCTCATACATAGCATGACAGTAGGGAAATGACTGAGTTATTTCTATAGCCTAATGTCATTATTATTTGAAATATTCATAGTGATTCTAGTTTATTGTAGTCAATGGCTGTATCCTGTTCTCACACAAGCAGACACATTTTTAGACATTGTTTCACAGACAAGTCAATGGGCACAGTACAGAGCCTCACCTACTGAGTTTTACAGCCAATGCTTCCCGTTCTTGCTACTTTGGCGCCATCCTTTGGTAAATACACAGATTGCAGGTCGGATTTCCCAAAATAAGGGCCATGTTTAATATTTAATTAAAAAACTTTAAATATTTCATGTTGATGATGTAAGCGACAGCGGCTTCGTGCTTCATTGTGAGGATCCCTTCTACCCTCACATGACCCAGTTGGAGCCCTTTGTCTGTCTGTCTGTCTGTCTGTCTGTCTGTCTGTGTCGTCGACTGGGTTGAGTGGGTTCACGCTTGGCAGCGCAACTGGTAGCAAATTATAGGCGTCCTTATGGGGTGAGAATGAGAATGAGGTCAATTTAATACTGTTAAACGTTAATTTTGCGATTACACATGAAACAAAACATAAGCTATTCACCCAAAAAGGAAAATACAAAATTGACTCAGAATATTTTGTCATAAATAAGAAAATTATGTTTTTATCTGAAACTATGGCCAATCAAGTCTGTCATTGTGGTCAATGATTTTGAGTCTTCATTTTTGGCTGTTACTGCTCGGTGCCTTCTGAACAGGAGAGAGAGCGCACAGCGAATTAGCGCCGCGATTACAGTAGCCACATTGCTTATTAAAGCAATGAGTGTTTGGGACCACAAAGCACCATCCACCCTGCTACTCTCTTCTGTTTTTGAAATTATTTTGAAGAAGAGAATCCCAACCAGCGATCACGCTATGGAGTTGCCATTGTTGATGAGGCGCATCGGACAATCAGGGGAGCTGTTCATGGTGCTGAAATACCTGACGCCCGTCAAGTTAAGATGTACAGGGTCCGAGACAATTGACTTTGTAGTTTAGGCTACCTGTAAATCCAGGCTTTGATGACTTTGTCTATCAATTTACCTATTTATAATCATTATAATGTTCCAGGTAGTTGGGGTGTGTATTAGGTTACATTTCATGTTTGTGTATGTTACAGTTATTTGGAGAGCACTCACTCACCTTTGCTTTTCTCCTCAGAAGATGACTGGTAAATCCAAATATGATATCAGAGTCCACGAAGAATGTTCCCAGATCTATGAGACTGGGGTTGGGCTTGTCAGCTCCAGAGGAGCCCGAGGAGTTTGGTAAAGCCATGAGGGAAAAGTGCGTAATATTCCACACCTCGGGTTACCGAATTGACATCTATATTTGTCTATTCATTTCCATTTCAGGAGATATTTTCATAGACCCCAAAACATAGCATGATTTCAAATCAAAAGCTATTCCGGACATCCAACAATGACTCAGAGAGAGCTCACTGTCTCTCCATGACCACTCCACTCAATGCCCAACAATTGCGGCGTGAGCGCAAATATATATTTCCCGTGCATGGCCAGCAGTCCAGCAAGACAATAAACCAATACAATCCATCCGTAATCGATACCTTTATATCCACAGGTATAGAAATGTTTTACCCATCCTTGGACTCATGCCTGGTCTTTCAGCTCGTAGGTCTCGGAACGAAATCACATGTGCCTAAGGAGGACCACCTTTTGCAGTCCCACACCCCCTCTCCCTCTTTCCTCCTCTCTCGCTCGCTCACTCGCCCAGTCGCGCAATTCCCCTGTCAGTCAGCGGTTTGCTGCGCTTACTGCGGACTTGCTAGAGGCTCCACAATTAATTTATCAACGCAAACACGCACGAGAGACCTGCACAATCCAACAGCTTCGCAATGACCCGGTTTGAGATCTTTGATGAACCAAAACTTGTGCCATGACCCAATTTAACTTAGTTGGATCATCTCGTTTTTTTGAATGGAACTATTTAGCAGGGAAAACCCTGAGTTGATCAGTGCAGTGCACATAGAGTCAGCTCTTGCGTTCAGGTGTCTGTGTAACTAAGGGCTATTCATTACGAGGCTAATATATGTAGGCTGTTGGCTTAGCTGCCTTTCAGTTCCAGATCAAATGTTAATATGTAAAAAAAACTTTGAAAGACAATAATGTCTTATTTTCAAAGCATTATCAAATACAGAGCCGTTTTAACGGCAATTTCAAAGTAGATCATGTATATTGTGTGTGCTTTGATAGCTGAACAGAGGACATTAGGCTATTCTCTTAATAAAACATCTTATCTGGGGTGCACAGAGGACCTTGTATTAGATAAGCAGCCAGTCATAAACTCACTGGTTCCCGACGCCATTTGAAGATGTCTCTTTAAAGCTTCTGTATAGTTTGGTGGGTGTGAATGTTTTCAATTTATTTTAAGATTGTATTTCATCGTTATTATGCCAGCGCAGAATACAATTCGATACACAATTATGTGTGCTCATGGTTAGGTTTACTCAAATGTAAGAATTGGGTAGTCTATATTATTCAACCTTTATTTATTCAGGTGTGTCTCGAGATAAAAAATAAGATAAAAAAACGATTTAGAAGCCAGATTAACCTGAGGGATATCAAGGTGGCTTAAATGATGCAGTTGGCTTATTAGGGTTGTGGGTTGCCCATAATAAACTCTAAATGTGACCCAGTTATGCACATTTCCCACTTCCACCACAAACAAACGCTCAACCAAAAAAAACAGTAATACGCACAGACACAACCACAGCTTAGACGTGTTAACTGGAAGGATTCACTGAAGCTTCAGAAGACCAATAATTACTCTCCGTAGTAAAGATGATTTACCATGTCCGACCGCCACCCAGTTCCTCACTGGAGAAGGTTTGTGTCACCCTGGGCCGCTGATGAAATCCCAAGGACCACATCCCATGGGACTACTACCCCTACATCTGTTGTAGGGAAATCGCTCTGGCATATCATTAATACTGCTCAATATCTTATCCAACTTGATAACCTGCGCAGTACACAGGGCTTCATGAGAACCATTTACCGAATATTGGTCATGTTGTTGGCGTGGTGCTGAGAAAGCAGGAAAGACATCTGCGTCTTGGATGCAGAGAATCATCTTTGGAATGCGCTTTAATGAATGATTCATACACCAACACAAAAAAGCTAACGTTATTCCGATATAAACATTGGTATCATTATTCATAGTGGTGTAAAATGTCATTTTTTTAGTCGTGGATGCTTTATTTTGTTACCAATAGCCTGTTCATTGTACTTTCCTTCTGAAACAACAAAGACGTTTATCCTTCACCTGAAAATGTGTCAAACTGTCTGGAATCCAATTTGCCCCACCTCGGACAACGACCATGCCCAAGGCGCTGTTTGTCTGGACTTAAGAAACAGTTGGACACAACGAGGCTATTGACATTAATAACACAAGGGGGCACGCGAGAGCGAGCGAGAGACAGAGACGTTATGTATTTCCCACAGATCCCACAGACCCACAAAGACTTTGAAAATAAATCCGACATTGATAAACTCCCATATCTGTTGGGGGAAATTACACAATGTGCAATCACAGAAGCAAGATTTGTGGCCCATTGCCATGAGAAAAGTCCATCCAGTAGACCTCAAACAACATTGTAAATACCACCTATGTTAATCTGTTTATTTATCTTCCCCCACTTGTCATACAACTAGTTGCACATTGCTAAAACAATGTACATAGCTGATGATATAATAGTTTAAATGTCTAGCTTTTTAAAACCTGTTTACTGCTACTGTTCATTTTCAAATTGTTTTTTGTTGTTGTATATATCAAACAAGGTTAATACACAGGTAAACATAGCTGTACAAATGTAGGCTGCAGTGTTGTAAAAATATAACAAGTTTCTCAAAACTTCTGGCATCTTTGATTAAGCTATGCTAAAGACATGGCGTGAAATCCGTCTTATCCACTCTTCTTAATTAACAATCTAATCAGCCTAGGCTATACTCAAGGATTCATGGTACTCAGTGTAGGCCACCTCATCTATTGACTTGGAAGTATTTGTCCACCAGATCAAGTGGTCCTAAACATTTCACAATTTTGGCAAAGAACTGTTGAACTGTTAAGAACCACTCCACCAGAGAGACCAAACTACAAGGAGGCGTCACTTCAGGTGGTCCAACCTGGCATAAAGAGCACTGTCTGCAACAGACAAAGATTTTTGTTCAGTTTACAGCCATCAATGTAGGCCTAAAATACACCACCAGTACTTCATATTTTTTAGAGCAGTTTGAAAATACATTTCTTACATTTTAGTCAGGGCCACTTACAAGAGCAATTAGACTTAAGTGTCTTGCCGTGACAGATTAACATAGGCTACTGTAGAAGGCCCTAAGCTAAATAGGCATATTTTTACAAAAGTTATCTTACCGTTAGTGGAGGTTTCATCTGAGCCATTCATGCCTATGCTGTGACTTCAGTGAGCAGCAGCTCTTTATATAGTGTTTTGGGGGTAGGTTCACACAATCTTTTCATTCAGCGAGGAATGAAGGCCATGCAGGTCTGACTGGCTGAGCTGGGTTCCACCTGCAACCTGTGCTGTACAACATACAGCCGCCCTGATGACGACGCCAAGTGTAGTCACTCACTCTCTGCACATTTCTGGAAATGTTCTGAGGTATCAACTCTGCACCAAACATGAATGATGGTCCTTGCTAAATATTTATCTGATGGGTATACACAGATGTAGCCTATTATAGTACATAGTCTAATGAACTAACACAGCTAGATTAAATACTGCATGGATGGCAACATAATATAGGCAAATACTAGGCAGCATACTTTTGGGTGTCTTGGGTTGATTAACTTTTTGAGGCGCAATATAACTGTAGTCTTTAATTATGATTATTTTTCCATATTCACAGATTATTCAAACATCTCACATTTTCATCACACACACACACTTCTCCCCTATTCTGTTCCAACAGGGGGAGGTTCTTACCAGTCTATGGCTCTGTGTGTAGTTTACATGAGTGTGGTGCAGCTCTAACCCCGTATTATTCACATTGATCTCCTTGGGACAATGCAGGGATTTCAGCTAGGTAATGAAAATGACCTCCAATAACAGAGGACAAACACTCCAATTGAACACTCCTTTTTTTCCAATTGAAAAAAGCCTCAGATGGGTAGTTATTGAAAGACTTCATCTGAGAATGCATTGTGTGAACGCCTGACGTTCCCCATGTTTATGTCAAAATACAGGTTTCAATGCTGTCTACAAAAGTATTTTATTGAAGTACATGTTCTATAAAATGAAGTGCATGACATTCACCAGCTCTCCTGACGAACAGGGAACATCCTATTGTCCACAAACCTGTGTGCTTCAGATACAGCATAGATGTATACATTTAATCACAGTCAAGTATAAAGTTATGATATATTTTCTACTAGTTACACAATAGTACAAATATGCATGACATAAACCATGACATGGATTGACACATACTAATGAATGTTGACATTTTAATTGAATCAAATCGTTAATTGACCATGAACATAGCAAGTAGAGGAGCGTAGCACTGAGTAACAGTTATTGGATAACAGCTGAAGTGATGTCCAGCTATATGACATTGGTCTCTGTCCGGGCTGTTAGAGTAGGGAAACAAGGAAGCAGTTTGAGACAGGCAGAAGATGTAGTACACAACCCCAACTATAGAAGACAATGTGGGTTGGAATTTCACATTGATTGGAGTAACCTTTTGTCTCTGCAAGTTGCTTTAGATAAAAATGTAATTTAGCAGATGCTTTTATCAACTATAGAGGACCCTGGGTTTGGATGCTAGGAGCTGTGTGGAAGCAGAACAGAGGGATGGATTGTTCTCTTTAATAAACAGGAAACACCTCATACCTCTACTTTCAGGGAGGTGGGAGAAATGTATCATTCATGCAGTCTAAGTGAGACTATAAACATATAGGCAAACAGTTATTCACACAATGATTTCCATTTAGAATACATGTATAATAGTGTTTCATAAAGCACATCTAAAGGTACAGCATTCTACCAATCAAATGCCTCTTATAAAGAACAGCATTCTACCCTGTGCTTCCAATGAACTCTGATAATTCCTATTACAGTGAATTGCTTCCACATACATCATATACTGTGGTACATACAAAACAAACAGATATAGTGCTGCCTGTTATAGGCACAGAGCATCCATATGACTTAACATCCAATGCTGTGCTACTTGTGCTTTTATGACTACAGTTTACCAACTGTATATGAGATTAACGCAAATATATCAATTGTGAATGGTTTGGATGAATCTAAATAAAAACTGGTAATCTGCAAGCTTGTGCAAATATCCAGTGTAAGAGAGTAAAAAGAAAGGTAAGAGTTGAGGGTCTTAGTCTTCAGGATTCTTTTGGACAGGCTGAGAACTCAATGTATTCTCCATTCTGAAACACACAAGGGGAAAAAGTTAAGAGCTGAATTTCAAGCAGTGCTGTTCAATACAAAAACAGCAGTGATATCATCAAATGAAGGCTTTTTTTGCAATCTCTGCTACTATTGAACAATGCATCTCAGAGTAAACATCTCACCAGGCGGTTATCATACCAGACAACACAGCTTAGAGGCCATCACAGGAACAAATCACAAAAGCCAGACAGACTACAACTGCAAAGGTTTGTGTCACTGTCTAATCAAAACCAGGCAGCCATTTTGAAAACACCTGTTCAAGCCAGGCTACCACGAGTGATACTCATGTAGGTCATACTTAGATGCAACACTTCACCATACGATGAGAGGAGACACAGGTACGACCACCAAGCATAGGAGAATCCATAGAGATAGCTGTGGCCATTCTAGACTTACCTCAGCATCATCTTTAAACAGAGGCTGGAAGTGAGCAAAACATGTAATTGGAGCACATGGTTTTGTTGAAACAACGTCCCTATTCTGTAGCCTACATGGTTTTACTAGCCTAAATGTCAAATCCAATGTATAGGCTACCTCTTGGATGCTTCATGCCACACCATTCATTCACAATCATGGGATCATAGTAATGTTTTAGTAAATATATTGCTAATCTGATAAACATCTATAAAACCACAGTCAAATCTGTTAATACAGGGATGAGATGACTCATTCTCATGTTGAAAAGTAAAATGACTGAAGATGGATTACCTCATTACTTTCATCTGACTGATGAGGAAAAACAGTGGTGACTAGGAGGTTTTTAATAAACAGGAAATTGTAACAAGTTGAAGATAGAAAAAAAGTGGATAATACAGTGTGCTGAACTGGTTTAGGTTCGTCAGACAATATAAACTGACAAAGACCGGTACAGTAAAATATTATTCACTTCGTTTGATTTCAGTGAGCTCAGGTCGGAGAGCTAAGCTCTCTTAATTGAAGCAGAGATGAATGCTGTTGGAGGAGCACAGAGGAGAACAGTAACGCTAGATCATAGTCCATCTCTTACCTGGACGTGGGACTGGCTGACCTGGTGTAAGAAGTCAATCACAACTTCATTCCCCACAGCCTTAGCCTAAGAGAGAAAACCTAATGATCCATCTTACAAAACTAGTCTGGGTTACCCTTACCCTACACATCCTTTACTATCCATGTTACATAACTAGTCTGGGTTACCCTTACCCTACACATCCTTTACTATCCATGTTACATAACTAGTCTGGGTTACCCTTACCCTACACATCCTTTACTATCCATGTTACATAACTAGTCTGGGTTACCCTTACCCTACACATCCTTTACTATCCATGTTACATAACTAGTCTGGGGTTCCCTTACCCTACACATCCTTTACTATCCATGTTACATAACTAGTCTGGGTTACCCTTACCCTACACATCCTTTACTATCCATGTTACATAACTAGTCTGGGTTACCCTTACCCTACACATCCTTTACTATCCATGTTACATAACTAGTCTGGGTTACCCTTACCCTACACATCCTTTACTATCCATGTTACATAACTAGTCTGGGTTACCCTTACCCTACACATCCTTTACTATCCATGTTACATAACTAGTCTGGGTTACCCTTACCCTACACATCCTTTACTATCCATGTTACATAACTAGTCTGGGTTACCCTTACCCTACACATCCTTTACTATCCATGTTACATAACTAGTCTGGGTTACCCTTACCCTACACATCCTTTACTATCCATGTTACATAACTAGTCTGGGTTACCCTTACCCTACACATCCTTTACTATCCATGTTACATAACTAGTCTGGGTTACCCTTACCCTACACATCCTTTACTATCCATGTTACATAACTAGTCTGGGTTACCCTTACCCTACACATCCTTTACTATCCATGTTACATAACTAGTCTGGGTTACCCTTACCCTACACATCCTTTACTATCCATGTTACATAACTAGTCTGGGTTACCCTTACCCTACACATCCTTTACTATCCATGTTACATAACTAGTCTGGGTTACCCTTACCCTACACATCCTTTACTATCCATGTTACATAACTAGTCTGGGTTACCCTTACCCTACACATCCTTTACTATCCATGTTACATAACTAGTCTGGGTTACCCTTACCCTACACATCCTTTACTATCCATGTTACATAACTAGTCTGGGTTACCCTTACCCTACACATCCTTTACTATCCATGTTACATAACTAGTCTGGGTTACCCTTACCCTAAACATCCTTTACTATCCATGTTACATAACTAGTCTGGGTTAACCTTACCCTACACATCCTTTACTATCCATGTTACATAACTAGTCTGGGTTACCCTTACCCTACACATCCTTTACTATCCATGTTACATAACTAGTCTGGGTTACCCTTACCCTACACATCCTTTACTATCCATGTTACATAACTAGTCTGGGGTTCCCTTACCCTACACATCCTTTACTATCCATGTTACATAACTAGTCTGGGTTACCCTTACCCTACACATCCTTTACTATCCATGTTACATAACTAGTCTGGGTTACCCTTACCCTACACATCCTTTACTATCCATGTTACATAACTAGTCTGGGTTACCCTTACCCTACACATCCTTTACTATCCATGTTACATAACTAGTCTGGGTTACCCTTACCCTACACATCCTTTACTATCCATGTTACATAACTAGTCTGGGTTACCCTTACCCTACACATCCTTTACTATCCATGTTACATAACTAGTCTGGGTTACCCTTACCCTACACATCCTTTACTATCCATGTTACATAACTAGTCTGGGTTAACCTTACCCTACACATCCTTTACTATCCATGTTACATAACTAGTCTGGGTTACCCTTACCCTACACATCCTTTACTATCCATGTTACATAACTAGTCTGGGTTACCCTTACCCTACACATCCTTTACTATCCATGTTACATAACTAGTCTGGGGTTCCCTTACCCTACACATCCTTTACTATCCATGTTACATAACTAGTCTGGGTTACCCTTACCCTACACATCCTTTACTATCCATGTTACATAACTAGTCTGGGTTACCCTTACCCTACACATCCTTTACTATCCATGTTACATAACTAGTCTGGGTTACCCTTACCCTACACATCCTTTACTATCCATGTTACATAACTAGTCTGGGTTACCCTTACCCTACACATCCTTTACTATCCATGTTACATAACTAGTCTGGGTTACCCTTACCCTACACATCCTTTACTATCCATGTTACATAACTAGTCTGGGTTACCCTTACCCTACACATCCTTTACTATCCATGTTACATAACTAGTCTGTGTTCCCTATACTATCCATGTTACATAACTAGTCTGTGTTCCCTATACTATCCATGTTACATAACTAGTCTGTGTTGCCTTTACGATCCATGTTTGTAAGTTGGAGAGAGGCTCCCAGTCCCAAACACTCACCACCTCCATCGGCGTCTGCCCGTCGTAGCCTGGCGTGTCCAGGTCTCCCCCGGCCAGGTGCCACATCTCCAGGCCCTTGATGTCAGCACTGGCTGCCAGACTGCGACACAGTAGCAGATAATTCAATGGGAGGGTTGATATTCAAGAGGTTTCATGGTAAAGGGACTAAACAAGCAATCAGATATATACAGTAATAACATCAGGTTTTATAGTATAATCTTAGAATAAACACGCTACTTGATTCTGAATAGGACTGAGTGTGCTTGTTTGCTTCCAGAGACAAAGGCCTTGCTCCAGTAACAGACAAAATATTCACTTTAAAAAAAGAGAGACATCAGTTAAACGGAGCAATTCAGGGTTCTGTGGTGGTGGTGATGTTTGGATGCTGCAGCGGTCTGAAGCTATGTGGTCAGGGAGCATTCCAAGTGTTTATGGCAAGACAACTAGGACAACTGGTCATACCTGCACAAACTATGCAGGATCAGTCTTGGGCAATACATGTGTGAAAAAGTGCTGTGTTTCTCTCACCTGCACAGCTCTGAGCCGGCATCCTCCAACTCATCCCTGGAGAAATGAGCTCCAGTCTTTCTCAGCAGCTTCACCACCTCTTTGTGTCTGAATGGACAGACAGACGGACAGACACACATGCATAGATATGACCGACTCTTTTTAAATATAGATGCTATACACAGTGTACTAAAATCAAGGCAAAGATGAAAAGGTAGAAAGAAAATCAACATCACACAGTGTGAGTCAGAGTCAACTGAAACCATAAGGTGGAACAGTACTGATCCATTGTTTGTCTGATTTATTAGGACTGCAACGTGCATTAGTCATATTTCTAGTTTTCAAAGTATCTGCTGACAGTGACCTGTTATGGCACTGTGACTGGGTGCTAAACGAGCAGGGACAAGTTCCAGTTAACCACCCACACATGGAGTTTTAACAGAACGTCTCAGCAGCTTCAAGGATACACTACACAATAGGGGGGGGGCAAAAGGCAACGCTCCAAGTTGGCACACTCCTCAAACAGAGACATTTCTAAAGATGGCCAGAACCAGGGACACTTTGAGATAAGGTTTGGCCATAGACAGTGACAGACAATGTATTTCCAGTCCTTTTGTTAGAGACTAGTCACAGTTTCTATCATCCATGAAACTGAAGACAGACAGGTAAGACTGGTTCAAGCAGCTCCACTCAGTTTCACTCCTTATATGGTCATAAGGAAGGTGGCTTTTGAAATGTGGTCTAAACTTAAAATGGCATAAAGCCTAAAAAACAAACAAATTCCAGAAATTGTTATTTATTGCAAGTACTGTAACTGTTACAAAATGGAACATATTGCATTATCATAGAGACTTAGTGATTTTGACAGTGTAAGAGAGCCTGAATGGGACAAGGCTATTTCCCCAAGCACACAGGTGCCTGAGGTTAATTATGCTGCCAGGTTGAAAATCCCACTCTGCAACCCTCTGTCCTTCAGTTCCAAGTAAACATGGGCATGCCTGTGCCTGCCCTGGCAACGGTTTACAGCCACTTTTCTTGGTGCTCTCACACACACACACACACACACTTGTACACACTTGTGTATTTCTCCTTGAGGCACCCACAACATGATATTTAAGACTACAGCCTTGAATGTCTTACTGTCCCCAAGCGATGAGCACACGGCAATGTCAATGGATGATAATAAATACATGAAAATAACTATTTGGGGTGAAAATAAATACTGTCGCTATTGGCAGATTACAACTAGCAGCTAATTATTGTGGTGGCCTCAACTCCATCAGAACTCCTCTAGTTTCAACCCCCACCTGAAAGACCCAGTAGCAGTCCTCCCCTCCTGGACATTATAGTCATTTAGCAGGCCCAGACTCCCTGCCTCAGACACTGTAATGAGCTGCAGTCTAACGGCCTACTGTTTGTACACCATTCCCTCTAAAGACTGCCATGGAAATATGGAGGTTGTTAATGGCCAATGGGGGATTTCAAATGCCCCACTTAATTCTGTGTGAATGATATCATTACTGTGTGATGCACCCCCCCGGGCAGATAGAAGCTGTCAGTTAGAATGGGCTACTGGGGGCTTGAATCATAAGGGATGGGTGAACATCAACTGTAGAGGCAAAGCTTTTAAGGACATATCATACTCCATTTCCACCAACACCCATCCCTCTATCCCTCAATGCACCTCAGCCACCCCCCCAAAATGTAAAGCTCTCATCTTGGCCCATATGTTAGCTCAACCCTACCTGAAGCGCACAGCATTGCGCAGGGGTGTGTCCCCATAGCGATCTTTGGCGTAGACAGTGGCACCCTGGCTCAGTAGATACTGCACCACATTGAGGTGGCCCTCACAGGAAGCGATGTGTAGAGGGGTACGTCCATCATAGTCCCCCAGACTTAAGTTACTGCCCTGATGACAAGAAACACATCTCATACTGTATAGTTAAATAAAGGTTAAATAATAAATCAATATTACGGTGCCATGATCATACTGTGTATTTTAAAACCATGTATTGAGGTATCAAACCCATGTAGTGAATGTTGTGCTACACATTGACATGTTGCACACCTTACTGTCACCGTTCAGACTCATCTCGAATTGATACTGGGTGGCTCGAGCCCTGAATGCTGATTGGCTGACAGCCGTGGTTTAACAGACCGTATACAACGTGTATGACAAAACATTTATTTTTACTGTTCAAATTAACTAGGTAACCAGTTTATAATAGCAATATGGCACCTAGGGGTTTTGTGATATACGGACGATATACCATGGCTAAGGGCTGTGTCCAGGCACTCCACATTGAGTCGTGCAGAAGAACAGCCCTTAGCCGTGGTATATTAGCCATATACCACACCCCCTCGGGCCTTATTGCATAAATATATCCCTTAAAAAATAAGCTAATTTCCCAAATAAGTATGTTATATAACATTTAATTGCCTGGAAACACAAGGCAATCATTCTCATGTCAAACATCACTGCAAAGGAAGCCATATCAAAATCAATCTTTACATCTAACACAGTATGACTACTGAGTTTACTGTCTGCCATTTGATGAAACTCTGCAGGTATCTATGGTATGTACAGCACTGACCGGTTCAACCAACTGTAGCGTGGGACTGAGGGAGTAATACAAGCACACACATTTCTCTTTCACCCAGTACACTGATGATATTCTGGGTCAATTTGACACAATACACTAAATACATAAATATTTGATACTTATACCAAAGTCATAGATGAAATGACATTTTAAGCTCATTTTTAGCCAAACTTCAGATCACTGTCCTTCGGCCTCTGAACATCACAAGGAAAACATACTTATATCCTTGAGATAGTCATGGTTAGACCTTTACTACATTAAATACCATTTGTCTCTAGCACAAAGGTCAACTTCCAGGTCAAGTACAGAGTCATTTTGTTTTACAAATTAATTAACCCTACCTAGAGGACTAGATAAGAGGTCATTGTGAATACATGAAGTTAAATAGTATTTCAGTGTTAAATTCACTACTGGGTCAAATTGACCTTCAACATAAGGGGTCTCGTAAAATAAAATAAAATATGCTGGATTCTTTTCACCAAGCAGGCTAGGTGAACACAGTCTTCAGAGTGGAACAGGAATAGATAGAACTGGTATTTAACATTGGATTTTGAGAGTAATTTGGGCTACTAGGCATCTATCTGCATTCTGCATTGAGCCAGTGAATGTAGCAGAACCAGTCAGGTCATCATAACATATGTGACGTTCATGGTACAGTGCAAAGTCTGTGGTATCAGTATGGGAACGTGTCTATTAACACACAAACATATGGTTTGAACTTTGTCCTACAGTCCTGTAATCATGTCGTTAGAACAGGTGTTTTCTTTTCCCCCTCCTGAAAGTATGTGAGGTCAGTTGTTGCAGTGATTCTTTTTACTAGCAGACATGTTATATTTATGTAAATGTTCCTCACCATCTCCTTTATGGCATCCAAGGCCTCCAAGTCTCCTATCTTAGAAGCGGCACAAGCTAAGGTGGGTGTCAGAGCATCCCGGACAGCTTCTAACTCCTGGAAATATCAGCAGAAAAACCATCAGCTGTGTTGTCAATACAAAGACTGACAATCAGTGGAGGAATGCTGTATGTAAAGTGTTGTAAGTGACACCTATAAAAATTGGATTTAACACTTTGGAAAAAACCCTACCGCTGGGCATTGCAATGACTTTATTTTGTACTTCATTGGGAGCTCTGTCCTATCAGATAAGCAGGAGCCCGATGAAAACATGTTAGGTGGAAAGTAACCCTGCAGACTCAGTGGTGGTGACAGTCTGTGTGATGTGGCTGGCTGTGCGGTGGCCTCACCTCCTTACAGCTGATGCTCAGGGACTTGGCGATGACCTGGATGAAGCGACTGTCACTCAGAGTGAGCTTGGCCCCCTGCAGGTCAGCGATCATCTCTCCCCGCAGGTTCTGACTCAGCATCTGGACAGGTACAACAGAGACAACAAAGGACAGATAACACACAAACACAGTCAACACAGACAAGCATGATCAAGGATTACACGTGTCACTGACCTTTATCCGCATGTGAATCATCTCTGCCATCTATTGCCGTTACCTTCTTGTTAAAATGGGACTAAGACAGATGTCACTAAAGTTCAGCCTAATGTTGACATTCGCTTCAAAATATTTTCTATAAGGGGCCTACAAAGTGTAGTGAGCTAATGAGTGTGTTTTCACTGGGACTCCTACCTTTCTTTTGGCCTCTATGCTGAGGTCCGTCCTGGCCAGCACGTAGGACAGCTTGCACAGGGCAGCCTCAGGAGTCATGTCACAGCCTGCCACCAGTCCTGCGTCACTCAAGGCCTGAGAGGATCAGGAAGACATGTTAACACACATCCATCCACATCATGTGCACTCTCCCACTCCCACTGAACACAGGGTTCTGGTGTACCTTTCCAGTGGCGTACGATGTGGTGACAGAACCCCTCAGACACTGGGTGCAGTTGACAATGATCACGCCCCTCTCTGTGGCATTCCGGAACTCCTCAAGCAGGTCAGCACGGTTGTCAGGGGCGTTTCCACTACCATACGTCTCCAGGACGATGGCCTCCATGGGCGCCTGCAGGAAGGACTTCACCTGCACACACACAGACAGCGGGATGAGCGGCCATCTCAGTCTGGCTTGTGGACAAAGAAGGAGTGTATGAAGCTAGGATCGGGTTTAACAACATGCCCAGATCCCCCCTCCAGCCCATCTGGTGCATATGCGCCCCAGGGTGATTCACTGGCTCCAGGATCGCTCTTTAAGAACACCAGCTCTGGTATCTGGAGAGGAGATGGATCAAACGGCCAGGCACGGGGAACCATTAACTTCAAGGTGTTCAGAGACAGCATCATTTCACTTGGCAACGGTCCTTAGACCTAACTTTTGGAGGGAGGGAATCATAGCAAGTTATCTACCATTGGATTTCGGATCAAGCAGCAAGCTAGCCAAATGTGTGTACAACACAGAACCCCAAATAAACCCCATGCTGGCAGAGACCATGGAAGGCAGAGGAGACACTGATGCATAATAAAAGAAGCAGATAATAACATACATTTAAAAAAAGCATCATGGCCAGCGTCGGCAGAGGGACCAGATTGAGACAGTAAAGCCATCCTCCCCTCAATCTGTAGCGAGGGAGGCGTGTCTAAGTGTTTAAGTGTCTGTGCCAAGCCCCTCGTCTTTAACGGGTAATTGGACATGCCCCATAACCCAGTCTCATTTTTCACTGGACTAAACGCAGCTGGCAGCCCAAAGCAGCTCCCTGCTGTATGCAGACCACTTGGAACGCCCACACGATGCTGGCTCGTCAGAAAACACAGTAGGACCTGCATGAGAGGATTCACCACAACAGAGCTACAATGAAGAGTTCTGGATAAATATGGCCCCAAATGGCTGTTCTGATTTAGTCTTTCTACAATAGGGTATTACTTTCACTATTACTGTATATCAGAAGTAGGAATACAGTTCTGATTTAGTCTTTCTACAATAGGGTATTACTTTCACTATTACTGTACATCAGAAGTAGGAATACAGTTCTGATTTAGTCATTCTACAATAGGGTATTACTTTCACTATTACTGTATATCAGAAGTAGGAATACAGTTCTGATTTAGTCTTTCTACAATAGGGTATTACTTTCACTATTACTGTATATCAGAAGTAGGAATACAGTTCTGATTTAGTCTTTCTACAATAGGGTATTACTTTCACTATTACTGTATATCAGAAGTAGGAAGGCCGTAATAATGTGGTTGAATGGGCAACAGAAACAGGGCAGAGCCACTATCCACCCCTTCTCACCCCCACCCTGGGAAGCCTCTTACGGTCATCGCAGTGATGCCTGGGAAGAGTCTCAGCAGACCCACGTTACGGTTCATCTGAGTGCTCACTCTGAACCGCGAGGTTGTGTTTGCTCTCCACACCGTGTCCCAGTTAACTGCAGGGGAGAGGGAAAGAGTTCAGGGAAAACATCAATCCATCGGCCACGTCAAAGATATTAACACAGGACAGACCCAGTATTACACCACTTGATTACTTTTAATATCCACTTCAGCATTGGCCAGAGGAGCCAGGTTAGGAGAATTGAAGGCATTGAAACTCCCAGAATCCACCTTGGTCACACGGTTGCCCCGGTACAGCTTGTTGTGGAAATACAGACAAACCTAGAGACGCAGATGAGAATGAATGAAACCTCCTAAGACATCATTATTAAGCAAATACACTGAACCAAAATATAAAACGCAACATGTAAAGTGTTGGTCCCATGTTTCACCAGCTGAAATAAAATATCCCAGAAATTATTCATATACACAAAAAGCTTATTTCTCTCAAATTTTGTGCACAAATTTGTTTACATCCCTGTTAGTGAGCATTTCTCCTTTGACAAGATATTCCATCCACCTGACATGTGTGGCATATCAGGAAGCTGATTATACAGCATGATCATTACACAGGTGCACCTTGTGCTGGGGACACAAGGCCACTAAAATGTGCAGTTTTGTCACAACACAATGCCACAGATGTCTCAAGTTGAGGGAGTGTGCAATTGGCATGCTGACTGCAGGAAAGTCCTACACAGCTGTACCCAGATAATTAAATGTTAATTTCTCTACCATAAGGCGCCTTCAATGTCATTTTAGCAGTACGTTCAACCGGCTTCACAACCTCTGATCACGTGTATGGCGTTGTGTGGGCGAGCGGTTTGCTGATGTCAACGTTGTGAACAGAGTGCCCCATTGTGGAGGTGGAGTTATGGTATGGGCAGCTATGGACAACGAATACAATATCATTTTATCAAAGTCCATTTCTACGCAGAGATACCTTGACAAGAACCTGAGGCCCACTGTACTGCCATTCAGCTTCTCCTCCCCTCTAACCCTGGTCTGGGAGTGCCGCAGGCACTTCATGTTTTTGATTTGACCTGCGGCACTCTAGGAACAGGGTTGTCTACACGGAGTGTATAAAACAAGGTGTCGAAAGTGTTCCACAGGGATGCTGGTCCATGTTGACTCCAATGCTTCCCACGTTGTGTCAAGTTGGCTAGATGTCCTTCAGGTAGCGCACCATTCTTGATACACACATGGGAAACTGTTGAGCGTTAAAAAAATAAAAACAATCCAGAAGCATTGCAGTTCTTGACACAAAGTGGTGAGCCTGGCTACTACTACCATCAAAGGCACTTAAATGTTTTGTCTTCCCCATTCACCCTCAGAATGGCACACATATACAATCTGTCTCAATTGTCTCCAGTCTTAAATCGTTGTTTAACCTGTCTCCTCCCCTTCATCTACAATGATTGACATCAATAAGGGATCATAACTGTCACATGGATTCACCTGGTGAGTTTGTCATGGAAAAAGCGTCTTCTTAGTGTTTTGTACACTTTGTATGCTCCCTTCAACAGTCACAGCCATTTTGTGCTATTGATGTAACAGAGCATATGACAAACCAATTGACAAAACACAATTACAATCACATTTTCCTCTTATCTTCATTTAAAATGTATCATATCATTCTTTATCGATAGTAGCACATTGTCTAGATACAGCATTATATAAAAGGCCCCGGGGAGTGTGTACATTTGGTTATTCTCTTGAAGATAAACACGCTTTGACAACTCTGAAGTCTCATCTGGCAGTTTCAGGTCCTGTATTGTGACACTCACACCTTCATGCTTTACTGAACAGTCTTGTTAGACAAGTGGTTTAAGGCTTTTGGTGCCTATTGTCTGCCAACAAAGTTCATCCTCACACCTTTATCAATCAGGGAGGGCATAGCCAGTTATAACACATTAATACCATAGCAGGCTAAAAAGCTAGACACATGTCAACTGTATGGACAATGGTATGAACACACATTCAATTTAGAGAGAAGTGATATAGTTCTCATCTAAAAATGTGCAACTGGGAATAGGGTGATATTTGGCCAAGATGATTCAACTACATTGCATTCAAAAAACAAGTGCAGGTGACTGCTCCAAGAAGTGTCCCTCCCTCCTCTACTCACCTCAGGAATGACAAACTGACCAGCGATCAGCAGCGCCCCCAACAGGTTGTCTCTTCCATCGTTCCTCATCTCATAGATCGGCACCTGAAAGAGGTCATAAAACAACATTTCACCCTTCTGTTATCTTATCTTTATGAAGCAGTTTAGCTGTATGGATGGCAGGTGTACCTGGGAGCCGGTGAGGATGACAGGCTTCCCCAGATGCTCACACATGAAGGACAGAGCGGATGCTGTGTAGGCCATGGTGTCCGTGCCGTGGAGAATAACAAAACCGTCATACTTCTCATAGTGTTTCTGGAACCAAGAGACAAAAGAGAACAGGATCAGACTTGAACCCAAGGTTCCAAGGTCAACATGTGTAGCCTACATCTTGCCACAGGCTACTTGAAATAAGTACTGTATTTAATACAAAAGCTGTACAGTACATTTACATAAAAGGAAAGGGACAACTGACTATTACTTCAGTGGATGACTTGAGATTGTTGTTTTATTGCATTATAATACTTCTGCTTATGTAAATGGTAAAAGTCAGGATTATGGTTAATGTTAGTGTGAAGTGCAAGATAAATAAAATGACCACACCAAGTACCTCAATGTCCTTCCCAATTGTAGCCCAGTCATCTGTGGTCATATTGCAAGAGTCCAGCAAGGGGCTGTACTCTAAAACAGTGTACACTATCCTCTTATTTTGTTTGCACAGCCTGGGAAAAGACAAGTTGAGTCATAATCATCCTATAATAACCAAATCTACAGAAAACACCCAAAGAAGCTCTGTGCATCAACAGAGCAGACAGTTTACATAGACACACAAACTATCCAGGTTAAGCAAATGTGGCTATTTCATAAAATAAGGAAATCCCTTTAGGGGTGTAGAGACACCCCTCTTTTTTGACTTGGTTATTCTGTTTACTTTACAAACTCATTAAGACATGGAGCCGGTTCTGTTTACATGAGGAAAAGGCAGAAGATAAAGGAAAAGAGTGAAACAAGCCTAGCCTACGTCATGAAGCGAGACAGTCTATTTGGTTGGGCCTTCTGTTTCAGCAGCAGGGTGCACAAACCAGTTCCTAAGCGCTGGGTGTGAATTATGGACATGATGAGGGAGGGGGCGACTCCCTGGGAAGTCTACGATGCTGTATGAGGAGTTACTAATTTGCCTGTGTTCTGAGGGGTAAGGGGTGCCTTTTGGGAGTATGGAGGGGGGTTGAAAAGGGGTGTGTTCGAGAGCGAGACCCCATGTTCTAATTAGACAGGGGCAGCTCATCCTGGCCTCCCATGCATATTAATATGTCCTCTAGATAGAGGTAACGTTGGCGTCCCGTATTCTCCTGCTTGCGCTTTATTAAGAGATTGTGCCTGGGTAAGCAGCTGTGCAAAGATCTTTCCCCTTAATCTCCCTTTTTAAGACACTGGAGGGCGGAGGGTGCAAACCATTGAACCCCCCTTATTGGGGGTTCAATAGAACAGCGGGGCAAATAGCAAGCTTACCCTCAGCACCTAACCAAAGGCCTAAAGACACTACCCTAATTATCCCTGGCTCCAGACACAATCCTCAAACATATGTTGTTCATAATCTTAGTGATTGTGTCGCTGGAAACAATATTAAAATCACAAATTACTCATTTATCTCCTGGTATAGCCGACGGTGTGGCAGGGAAATGGGTATTAGCATATAGAGGGTTGGGTAGGATGCTGCCCTGTGGCCTGGCCTGCTGATGAGGAACAGAGTGGTGAGAGGGGCAAATGGGAGGTTGGGGTAAAGGCTTCACCCAAAGAATCTCACTGCTGCTTTTCACTCAGCTATTCAACAAATCAACTTCCTACTCCACACAATGTAAAACATTTAAGCAATGTTAGGATATATTGACATTAGCTTTGTCAATGTTATTTCAAGTCCACTGCACATGCTCACTGCAAAGCATAATATAAAAAATAAATAACTCAGGCATTAGGGACATTTAATAGCAATGTTTGGTGACAGCTAGTATGTGTTAATCAACATTAACTTGAAGCCACAAAAAGGAACATAATGATGGTAATAATGAAAAATAACCTTACAGAAGCAAGGAGGAAAGAGGATGATTGAATCAACTACTGAAATTACACTGAAAACAGAATGAGACTGATACATTTGTCTGTGGGACGGAATCTGAATCCATACGTCCTATGAATCTCCTGTGAGACTGTTGAAGCGATGAAGAGTAGAAGGCTATGGAGGTGACATGGCAGTCCCCCAAACAAATATTACCATGATCCAAGCAGGCACAGTGCCACCATCCCCCCTTCATGCAAACAGCTTTAAAAATAGCACACTTGTGTAATTCTCTTATCTGTCCCCTATAACCCAGCCCCACCCTGCCCCCTCCAGTCTCTATATCTGTGGTCCTGAGCTGCTCTGAGTGGGTTTTAGGTGGCGGACTGAGCCATGTGCTGGTTGTCTGTGCAGAGATTAGCGTGCAGGCAGGCAGAGGTGCCCCCACTGCCACCGGCATCACAGGCCCAGAAAGGAGAGGAGGTTGCTGGGAGGGATTTGACCCAGGGTGCCTTGGCCTGGGCTCAGGCAACCTCCATTTGGAGTGGCGATAGCCGGCACCCGTTGGATCCGACCTGCCAGGACCATATTCAGCAGAGGGCCCTCTCGCTGGTCCTGAACACACGCACTGAGAACCAGACTACAGGAATCAAACACGCTCAACACAGATTAGCCTCGCTCTCTGCCAGTGTGGCACCAGCAACCCCTCGCAGGCCTATTCTCTCTCTCTGGCAGCAGCAAAACTCCTGGGGTTGCTACTGTAACATTACATAAGTGTTATGAGAACTTGACTGTTCTGCACTGGTTTTAGCTAGACATGAACCAATGGGAGTAGCTCCCTCCAGCGGGAGTGAGGCGAGGTATCTGAAGAGAGGAAATAAGGGTAGAATGTCAGGCAGGCGTGAACACCACTACTGAAATGCTGCAGCACAACTCCCTGCAAGTGTGTGCTCCAACGATCACTCCCTGACAGGTCCACACAGACAACAGCAGCAAACTGTTCCTGCCAGGCACCCTTTGACACCAGGCGGAACGGATACAGAGGATTCAAACCACACAGCGTAGCGCAGGCACACAGTATGCTACCAGTATTTCAGGACCTTTTTGATAGTTCATCAGCGAGGTCTGTCGGCATCCTGTCAAAACAACAGACAGTTTTAGAGTGAAATGTTCCCAGGCATGCAGGGAATAGAAACGTGTGTATGATATCCCCCAACAAGCATTGTATATCCTGTAGGCCTACTGCTATGGAGGCATCATAGTGAACAAATTTTGGGGGAGGTTGTCAACCTTTATCCTGCCTTGTAGGTTGAAAAAGCCCTGAAATAAAAGCTGTCAACGGTTATAAAACAGGAAGCAGAGCTTCAGTCTTGTGGGATGCAACGCTACCGTGGGCCCACGGGTTGGTAGGTATCACGCTTTGTGGGTCACGCTAATGGTACGGTTTCGCTATCTTTATATTTAAGAAAATAATTTAAAACACATCACCCTTAAAACAATTAACTCTTTATTTTGCCTGTAGACAAATCAAACTTTCCATCCAGTAAAATGGCAGCATGACTGACTAGGCCTGGTTTCTGTCTCTGCTGTATGAAATCAAGGGGAGAATAACATTTAATTAAAAGTGCTTGTTAGCTTTGACAACCTGTAGCTCTTCATCTCCCAATCCAGTACATAGTGAACCGTCACAGTGAGGTAGCTTTGAGTTGCTCTGGAAGACCAGCTATCAGCAGAGAGCTAGATTGGGTGTCTGTGTCAATTCCTTTTCAATTTCTCTCCGTGATGTTTCATAGAGTTTGGGAATTAGTTTGCTGCTTGAAATGTCTGTGTCAATAATGCGCTAATCATTTTTTATCAGGTGACGAAATCCCGAGTCAGTAACCACCGAATAGGGCTGCAAATCTTCAGATATGAATACTCCCACTGCTCTCGCTATTTCTTTGTTTTTCTGAATTTGTCGCAAATTGTTGTTGGAAGGCAGCAGCGAGAGATTGTTCTGTTTTGGCTAACGAGTGGACTCTCCTTGCTCCAACTCCACCTGCAAGGGATACGGCCGGGTGATGGCGACGTAAATGACACGTTAGAAGCGTTTCCACTCGAGTAGCCGAAAGTGGCCAAGCAACACTTGCAGACTGTACTTTGTTTGTTTATGGTCTTCTTACCCTCATCATCGTATTGACCGCTGAATCCAAAAAGACGACAGAGCCTCTTTAAAATGTGCTTCTCTCTGTCACGCTAGCGCTCGCCATTGCCACGTTGGAGATGAGATAATATTTGTTTTTAGTTTCCCCCCTCTTCATGGGGACCCTTTAGAGAGATTTCCTACTGGGAAGTCATTGCAAATCGTCCATTAGTTGTTTAACAGGGAGGGGGTTGCGGTCACTACATTTTGAGACATTGGTGTGGAGTAAAGTTTGTCAGCCCTCAGAAGCCCCCTAATGGCCACAAACTGCACGTCTGGTTTCCTGGATGTGAATGTACAACGTGCGTGTAGTCTGCAGCGCAATAAAAACATTTTAGAAATGATAGGATGACAGGCATACCGTAATTCTGCTGTTCACATGTGCACATTGAACCGTACGGGGCGTACCGAAGTATCGGTAGAACAGGTAGGTTGAGGTCCCGTTCACATATTTTTATAAGACCAGTTATAGACTAACTACTCTTATTCTACTCTAATTTTATCATCATCTGTATCAAACTCCAAGCTCTCCATCTGAAGTTTTCAGTCAAATAGCACAAGGTTTCATTACTCTAAATCTAGTGATGATGTGTTACATAGATAGTAATCTTTTCAGTTTGAATGATTGTACGAAGACTGTACAATAAAGTAAACCATGTCAACATTTAACTCTAGCCTATATATTAATAACAGCAAAGACAAAGTAAAACCCCCAGAGAAAACAGAAATAGAAGGCTGCAGAGGAGCCCAGGAGAGGTGGGGTGAGGGGGAGGTGGAGTGTATGGGTGACTTACGGCAGGACAAGGGTGTTCTCCTGTGGGTCACTCGTGCTGTAGTAGTCGTACATACGGGTCTGCAGGGCATACTGCTCATCATGGAGGATGGGAAGCTTTCGCAGGGCCTTCACAAACGCATTAGGCTCTGGGGACAGCACTGTGGAAGAGCAGGACAGAGAGAGAAGGTGTTGCCATTAGTGTACAGAGCAACATAACTAATCAGTCAGAGTTCAGGAAAGGTGAGCCCAATGATAGCCTACATAGATCTGAGTGTGGTGTTACTTTTGAAAAGAGGGTGGCAGTACACAACATTTTGGAGCGTTCAGATAGGAATATGCTATGTAGAACACATACTCTCTGACATGTAGAATAAGGTTTCACGTCAGCTCTATTCGTGGCATTTCTATCTGCAACGTTCAATAACGTTTGGCTACGAAAGCGTTTGGCTATCAAATGTCGCCCAGGTTTACTATTCCCAGTAAATCATGCCTTGTAATATACTCAACCCTAGTGGCAAATGTGAGAATCACATCAATATGAAAAGTAGGCTGTTTGGAATATAGTTCTAATCATTCATGTATTGGGAAATGTCTTATATAACTCATCATAGGTCAATAGCCTACCAGAATATGCTAATCTAATAAAACAACAACAGAGCCTGGGTCTTCAAAGATGAAGTCAGTTACCACTGAGTGCCTATTTCCAGAAATTAGTCCCCAAGTAGCCAGAGTAGGAGAAGGCTGCAGGCTAAGTGTCACACTGGAACATGACTGCTAATGCGTTTCAATGGGAGAGATGAGGCAGGGCAGCTGAGAGGAGTGAAACCTGAGTCCAAGCCACTGGAAAAAACTGCGGACTAAAATTAGGACCTGTGAAAAGTGGACCACCAGCCAGCCACTGGTTACAGTATATGGAAAGATTGCATAAAGACAATTCTCGGGGCCATTCCAAACAGAATCTTTGGAATGGTGTAAAAACAGTGTACCTAGAAACTATGGCCATGTTATTTATGGTCTAGTGTTTACTCCAAGTACCATCCACAGTAGTGGATGCTGAATGAAATGAGAAGGGCTGGTTAGCCTAAAGATATTATTCAGCAGACATCTGATCCAAAATGCTTGACAGTTAACAGTTCCTTGGCCCACTAAAGAATATTAATTCTTTCCACATTTCCCTTTCCAGGAAATTAATTATACAGGAAAGAGTAGCCTTTGGTTTTCCTCAAGGTTCCGTTTTAGGATCTCTCTCTCCCTCTCTCCTCCTTTTACTGCTATCTGTACATTTTAATTAAACATGGTGAAGCCTCAAAATTGCCTACCCTGGAAGCATGTGTTTCAGACATAAGGAAGAGGATGGCAGCAAATGTTTTACTTTTAAACTCAGACCAAACAGAGATGCTAGTTCTAGGTCCCATGAAAGAAAGAGATCTGCTGTTTGATCTGACAATTAATCTCGATGGTTGTACAGTCGTCTCTAGTAAAATCGTATAAGACCTCAGTGTTACTCTGGACCCTGATCTCTTTTGACAAACATATCAAGAACATTTCAAGGGCAGCGTTTTTCCATCTTCGTAACATGGCAAAAATCTGAAACCTTTTATCCTTTTATGCAGAAAAGCTATTCCCTGCTTTTGTCACTTCTAGATTAGACTACTGCAATTCTCTACTCTCAGCCAACCTGGATAAAGCACTAAATAAACTTTAGCTAGTGCTAAATATGGCTGCTAGAATCTTGACTAGAACCCCCCAAAATGTATCATATTAATCCAATGCTAGCCTCTCTACACCTTCTTCCTGTTAATGCTAGGGCTGATTTCAAGATGTTACTGCTAAACTACAAAGCACTACAAAGCACTACATGGACGTTCTCATACTCATCTCTCCGATTTGTCCCTGCCATACATACCTACACATATGCTACGGTCACAAGACACAGTCCTCCTTACTGTCCCTAGACTTTCTAAGCAAACATCTGGAGGCAGGGCTTTCACCTATAGAGCTACATTTTAATGGAATGGTCTGTCTCTCCATGTGAGACGCAGACTTGGTCTGGAACTTAAGACTTTACTGGAGACTCATCTCTTCAGTAGGTCCTATGATTGAGTGTAGGTGAACAGCAAGGTGAACGGCAAAGCACTGGAGTGATGAACCGCCCTTGCCATCACCCCACGGGGACTCTCTGCCACTATTACGGGGGCTGAGAGTTTCTCTCTCCAAAGACTGGAGTTGAAAAGATGGGCAGTTAAAAGTTCCAGTGTTGTATCGCAAATGTAATTATCTTTGTAAGGGTGTGTGGATGAAAGCTCCTGATTCAGCTGATCTTTTCCTCAAACTCATTCTAGACTGGCAAAGGTTTGTGGTGAACACTATCATTTAGGTCAACTGTGACTGATTGGACAGTTAACCAGTACTGAAACAAACAATACCTTTGGTTGTCTTGTACCCTTAACATAATATTATGAAGTTGAGTCCTGCTGTTGCCCAATTTTGTACGTCATGGGTAGTTAATCATTAGTTGACCGTTAGGGCAGTACACATCCATCCACAGTGTGTGTGTGTGTTCTCAAATCCATCTTACAATGGGAGGAAGGAAGTGAGTTGAAAATGTAATCTTCACTAACCATGCACGGACAAACATGATCATGATCTTCAAGGGGCAACCAATATTTGTTCACATGACCTTCTACAGCAGGGTTCCCCTACTGGCAGCCCAAATGTGGCCGGTTTTATCCCCCCCCCCAACGTTTCTTGAACAAAAATAATATTTTTTATGTTATATTTTTTATTGTTGGGCTCCCGAGTGGCGCAGCTGTCTAAGGCACTGCATCTCAGTGATAGACCCGTCACTACAGACCCTGGTTCGATTCCAGGCTGTATCGCAACCGGCCGTGATTGGGAGTCCCATAGGGCAGCGCACAGCGTCGTCCAGGTTAGGCTTTGGCCAGGGTAGGCCGTCATTGTAAATAAGAATCTGTTCTTAACGGACTTAAGAAGTGAAGTGAAGAAAGAAGTGATCATATACAACAGTTACAACATGTTAGAAATGACTGTCACATTATCTCTGTTTGGGCTTCTTGTTATCAATTTGCAGTTATTTGTAAATATGTTCCACCATACGACCATCCGCGGCTGAATCTAGTGGATGATCCCTGTTCTACAGGTAGATAATTACGTCTAAGTGTTTTGTTATAATTTACAAAACAAGTGTAGCAGCAGTTTCATTTGACAACTCACGAGACTCGACCCCTGAGTGCCGGGGGTGTATTCATAACGTTTCGCAACGGAAACAGTTTACCGTTTAAGAACCAAACGGAAGGAAACGGAGAGGGATCTACCAGAATTTGACCAATATAAACTCGTTTCCGTTGGAATAGTTTTTTGTTTGGAGTAAATGGTTTCTGTTTCAAAACCTTTCGTCTGTGTAATGAATACACTGCGACTGTAGCTAGCAAGTTTCCTCCATCAATGTGTTCCATCAACACAGCATCATTCAAATCAAATAAATGCACTTTGTTTGGGCAACAACAAATACATTTTTAAAAGTCCCGGTCAAAACCTATTTACCGTTATTATGGTACATCATCCCGATTGTTCCTCCGGTGTTGATGACCAAGACTCGCGCTTCAGCACAGGGGCTCACATCCAGAGACTCAACACTGTTGCTGCTCGACAACCTCCTCCGTCGGCCTGGCTGTACCACATTGCTCCGGTAAACAGAAGTATGCGACTTGAACACAGACTGATCAGGTTGACTCAACCTTGAATGGGACAAAGCTCTAGCGAGAGAGGTCATTTCTGAAGCTGGAGACGGACATGAGGTAGACTTTTTACATTCCGCCATGATTCCTAGACAGCTGGTGGCGGGGGAAGAGTGCAAGTCAAACCAAGGGATGTTCTTAAAGTGACAGACCACTACGAATGACAGGTTGTTGTGAAGTGCCAAAACGCTATATATAGCTATATCAGAACTGTAATGTTACTCATCTGCTTGATTGTATTATAAACCTAAGCAAATATAATGATTCACAATGATAATATTGCCCAAAATGTTTTTCCAAGTAAAACAATGCACATGCAATGATAACAATGAGACTAACACCACCAAACGTTTCGGGTAGCCTTTCACAAGCTTCCCACAATAAGTTGGGTGAATATTGGCCCATTCCCCCTGACAGAGCTGGTGTAACTGAGTCAGGTTTGTAGGCCTCCTTGCTCGGGCACGTTTTTTTTCAGTTCTTGTCCACAAATATTCTGTGGGATTGAGGTCAGGGCTTTGTGATGGCCACTCCAATACCTTGACTTTGTTGTCCTTAAGCCATTTTGCCGCAATTCTGGAAGTATGCTTGGGGTCATTGTCCATTTGGAAGACCCATTTTCGACCAAGCTTTAACTTCCCGACTGATGTCTTGAGATGTTGCTTCAATATATCCACATCATTTCCCTTCCTCATAATGCCATCTATTTTGTGAAGTGCACCAGTCCCTCCTGCAGCAAAGCACACCTACAACATGATGCTGCCACCCCCGTGCTTCACTGTTGGGATGGTGTTCTTCAGCTTGCAAGCCTCCCCCTTTTAATAACAATGGTCATTATGGCCAAACAGTTCTATTTTTGTTTCATCAGACCAGAGGACATTTCTCCAAAAAGTAAACTGTAGTCTGGCTTTTTTTATGGTAGTTTTGGAGCAGTGACTTCTTCCTTGCTGAGCAGCCTTTCAGGTTATGTCGATATAGAACTTGTTTTACTGTAGATATAGATACTTTTGTACCTGTTTCCTCCAGCATCTTCACAAGGTCCTTTTCTGTTGTTCTGGGATTGATTTCTACTTTTCGCACCAAAGTACGAGACAGAACGCGTCTCCTTCCTGAGCGGTATGACGGCTGCGTGGTCCCATGGTGTTTATACTTGCGTAATATTGTTTGTACACATTAATGTGGTACCTTCAGGCATTTGGAAATTGCTCCCAAGGATGAACCAGATTTGTGGAGGTCTACAATTGATTTTCTGAGGTCTTGGCTGATTTCTTTTGATTTCCACATGATGTCAAGCAAAGAGGCACTGAGTTTGAAGGTAAGCCTTGAAATACATCCACAGGTACACCTCCAATTGACTCAAATTATGTCAATTAGCCTATCAGAAGCTTCTAAAACCACATAATTTTCTGGAATTTTCCAAGCTGTTTAAAGGCACAGTCAACTTAGTGTATGTAAACTTCTGACCCACTGGAATTGTGATACAGTGAATTATAAGTGAAATAATCTGTCTGTAAACAATTGTTGGAAAAATGACTTGTAATTTTTATTAGATGTCCTAACCAACTTGCCAAAACTATAGTTTGTCAACAAGAAATATGTGGAGTGGTTGAAATAATTGTTTTAATGACTCCAAGCTAAGTGTATGTAAACTTCTGACTTCAACTGTATATATAACCTGAATGTGTAGATGTATAGTGACTTCACGTTTGGGTGAACGGACCAACGGAACTGCCATGGTCAAGTCCCTTGACAGGTACCAGGAATGGTGGAAGGAGGAAAATCTGAAGGTAATTATCTTTGCACACAACACAGCAGTGTCCAGGCCTCCAGAGTATTCACTCTGAATCGCCTGCTATATGGAGGGGAGCCGCAGCAGTTAATTAACTGATGTAAACAATGCAGTTGTATATAACATTATTGCATGTACTGTAGTATCAAAAATGTTTGATTGACTTAGTGTTTTTATTTAGCTGTTTTTGTATAACGTACTTTGAGGTCACTGATACTCCACCTGATGTGGAAGTTGTCAAACCAGATCAGAACGCCTTCGAAGTCCACTTTCAGGATGGATGTGGAGGTTTTTGACCAGGTAAAAATAATTGTCCGCTGTTAATTTTTTTTAGTTTTTTTTATTTTCTAAGAGATATAGAAGAGATGTATTTGTAATAATATGACATTTAATTGCATTTATTTATTTTATCAATCAAGGTGAGACTGAACATGGACCGGGCGCATGAGAAAAAGGAGAGCCACCTGAGAAGAATCAAGGAGACCAAGTGCTTCGACATCTGGGTGAATTACTTGGCTTGGAAGAAGGACGAAAGGAAGGCGAGACCCAGGAAAGACCATCCCTTACCAACCCCACTGACATCAAAAATTAGACAGGTATCCTTTCCTTTCTGTCTGCGATTAACATTATTGCATGTCTAATCAAGCATTTAAATCAAATAATTAAATAACTGTATTTTTACATACCTGATAATAATTTAACCTGTGTGTTTGCTTGTTTAAGTCTGTCTCCTACCCTGTTCCCTTTACTCTGCTCCTGTTCTCCAGGACCTAGGAGCTCTGCCTAACACCCAGACATGATGTCCTCCATTACAAACCACCCTCCAACTTTTCATTACACCAGCTACTGTTATTGTCAAGTTGTCATTATCTGCTAAGAAAGAGCAAAACAACTATCATACTGGGCACATAATGTGAGGTGCACAGATTATCTAAAAACACTAGCACTGCAAACACTCAGAACAAAGAGAGCAGCAGCGCCTCTTCAAGTTCACTACCTGTTGAAAACAAGTGACAGGCAGAACCTCCCATCCACACAAGACCCACCTCCTCTCTATTCCACACACCATAATTCTGTATTTCAGTCTGATTGCCATGTGAGTGTACAAAAAATCTGAAAGTAAATTGACACATGTACCAAAAAAATATCAATGGTTATGTTTTTAAATCTAAAATATTGCTAGATTGGTTTTCACAGCTGTTTCATAAGGTGTTTGTTATTGTAAATTGTAACATCTCTTGATGGTATTTGTTAGTTCAACATTATTAATTGTATCATAAGACATCCAATAGATATATATTCAAACACAAGGGTGTACTAATGAGCTATGATTTAAAAAATAATAATTGTATCAATGTTGAGGACTAAAGTTATTTCAGTGTAGGTAAGGGAATGCCTGTTTAAAATGAATACATGCCAGCCAGACAAGCCAGTGTATGAATCAAATGTATTTGCTTATGAATGGAGTGGAAATTAGTTCACTTTGTGATCTGTAAGGTAAGTAACATTAATGTATGTGGGGGGCATTGAAATTATATTATGTTTATCCTGATGCCTGTTTATTCATAAAAAGCAGAAGATGATAAATAATATTAATCGCAATGGTTATTTTATGCAAATTATTTGGAATACATTTAGCCTAATTGGTAATATGATGTGGGGGAAAATCGGGATCCTAGTCAGGATTTTGTTTGTCAATTCCAGATTTAAAAAAGGTCTTCATGTCTATCAAATCTGTTGGCAATTGTGGGCCAAATCAATAACAAACAGTTTAAATGTTCATGCTTCATCATGACGTGATCAAAACAGGCTGGGTTTTTTTCGGTTCCGTTAAATCTAGCTGCGCAAGACCTTCGGTAGGCTAGTGGATTGCGGACATAATAATGGAGTTTATCATTGGTATAGCCTAGACCGCTTTATAAAATCGGGACAGTTGCTTTCCTTATGGCTAAACAAACACGTGGTAGCATATGTTTTTTTCACGTCTCTATAACAAGGTCTATATCCTCACATAACCCCTCAATTCGAACCCTGCTTTTAAGCATAAAACATCTCCACAGAAATGTAAAGACTATGATTGCATGGTGACAGTCTGTTAATCCGGTAAACTGGGAAGTGGGGGGAAACGAGGTCAAATCATGACATCAGGGATTTTCAGGTCAGAGAAAGATGCCAGAGATTCCGAGTTGGATGACTGTTCAAAACAAAAATCCCAGTCTGAGATAGTTTTTTTCAGAGTTCCCAGTTGTCTTGAACGTACTCTACTCGGAAGTCAGATTTCCGAGTTGTTTTGAAAGCGTTACTAGAGACCTAGACTACCCCCATCAAAGAAAAGGAAAGGGGAATACCTAGTCAGATGTAAAAACCGAATGCATTCAACTGAAATGTGTCTTCCTCATTTAACCCAACCCCTCTGAATCAGAGAGGTGCGGGGGGATGCCTTAATCTAAATCCACGTATTCGTCGCCCGGGGAACAGCCTCACAATTGTGTCATTCTGCCTTGCCCAAAACCTGTTCTTTTTAACTTCTTATTTATCTTTCTGCAATATTCCTACCATTGCATGAAATTATATTACTGTTGATATATTTTCAATGCTATCATAATGTTTGGTGTTTTTACAACAGTCGTTTCTAAACTTTCATTCTTCTCTCCACTAAAACGTCATCGTCCTTGAATGGATGTTCCGTTATTTGCCAATAGATGGCACACAATTACACATAATGTAATTACACAGGACAATAACAACGACATAGTTGTGTCTAGTAAGTGACTAACAGACGTCCATTAAACTCAGCTCACTCTGTTGACCTATCTTGAATATCTTCAGTGAGATTGCCGTTAGCCTGGTTGCCATCTCTGTTCAGCTATTACATTACACTCCTTGCCACTCCTATCATTGAATACCACTCATTGCCACTCCTGTCATTTGCCAATGGATATGCAGGATAGGAACACTCCATTCCATCTAAACAATGGATATATAGCAATTAGCAAAAAAAACATCTTCATACACGTCTAAAATCTATGAATAAAAAATGTGAGAACAGTCATATTTTACTAGAGGTTGACCAATTGTGATTATTGGAGGACCAAAATCGACCGATTTGTATTTATTTATTTGTAATAATGACAATTACAACAATACTGAATGAACACTTATTTTAACTTAATATAATACATCCATAAAATCAATTTAGCCTCAAATAAATCATGAAACATGTTCAATTTGGTTTAAATAATGCAAAAACAAAGTGTTGGAGAAGAAAGTAAAAGTACAATATGTGCCATGTAAGAAAGCTAAAGTTCAAATTCCTTGCTCAGAACATGAGAACATATGAAAGCTGGTGGTTCCTTTTAACATGAGTCTTCAATATTCCCAGGTAAGAAGTTTTAGGTTATAGTTATTATAGGAATTATAGGACTATTTCTCTCTATACCATTTATATTTCATTAACCTTTGACTATTGGATGTTCTTATCTGCACTTTAGTATTGCCAGTGTAACAGTATAGCTTCCGTCCCTCTCCTCGCTCCTACCTGGGCTCGAACCAGGAACACATCGACAACAGCCACCCTCGAAGCAGCGTTACCCATGCAGAGCAAGGGGAACAACCACTCCAAGTCTCAGAGCGAGTGACGTTTGAAATGCTATTAGCGCGCACCCCGCTAACTAGCTAGCCATTTCACATCGGTTACACCAGCCTAATCTCGGGAGTTGATAGGCTTGAAGTCATAAACAAGGCAATGCTTGAAGCATTACGAAGAGCTGCTGGCAAAACACACGAAAGTTCTGTGTGAATGAATGCTTATGAGCCTGCTGGTGCCTACCACCGTTCAGTCAGACTGCTCTTTCAAATCATAGACTTAGTTATAACATAATAACACACAGAAATACGAGCCTTAGATCATTAATATGGTCGAATCCGGAAACTATCATCTCGAAAACAAGACGTTTATTCTTTCAGTGAAATACGGAACCGTTCCGTATTTTATCTAACGGGTGGCATCCATAATTCTAAATATTCCTGTTACATTGCACAACCTTCAATGTTGTCATAATTACGTAAAATTCTGGCAAATTAGGAGGCCTAAACTGTTGCATATACACTGACTCTGCGTGCAATGAACGCAAGAGAAGTGACACAATTTCACCTGGTTAATATTACCTGCTAACCTGGATTTCTTTTAGCTAAATATGCAGGTTTAAAAATATATAATTCTGTGTATTGATTTTAAGAAAAGCATTGATGTTTATGGTTAGGTACACATTGGAGCAACGACAGTCCTTTTTCACGAATACGCACTGCATCGATTATATGCAACGCAGGACACGCTAGATAAACTAGTAATATCATCAATCATGTGTAGTTAACTAGTGATTATGATTGATTAATTGTTTTCATAAGATAAGTTTAATGCTAGCTAGCAACTTACCTTGGCTTACTGCATTCGCTTAACAGCCAGGCTCCTCATGGAGTGCAATATAATCAGGTGGTTAGTGAACTGTAAGGTTGCAAGATTGAATCCCCTAGTTGACAAGATAAAAATCTGTTGTTCTGCCCCTGAACAGGCGGTTAACCCACCGTTCCTAGGCCGTCATTGAAAATAAGAATGTGTTGTTAACTGACTTGCCTAGTTCAATGAAGATTAAATAAAGGTGTAAAAAAATATATTTTTATTTTAAATAATAATTTTTTTTTAAAAATCGGCCAAATCGGTGTCCAAAAATAATTAATCGGCCATTCCGATTAATCGGTCAACATCTATATTTTACACACACATGAACGTACACATAAACAATAATTTCTGATGAAAAAACACAAATGGGAGAAATGTGGAATTCTGGAATAAACTCTTCTGGATATACAGAAGAGTACAAAACATTAGGAACACCGGCTCTTTCCATGAAATAGACTGGCCAGGTGAATTGAGGTGAAAGCTAGGATCCCTTATCGAAGTCACTTGTTAAATCCACTTCAATCAGTGTAGATGAAGGGAAGGAGACAGGTTGAAGAAGGATTTTTAAGCCTTTAGACATGGATTGTGTATGTGTGCCATTAAGACGGTGTCTTGCCCACTGCAAGACAAAAGATTGAAGTGCTTTTGAACGGGGTATAGTAGTAGTTGCCAGGCACACCGGTTTGAGTGTGTCAAGAACTGCACATCTGCTGGGTTTTCACACTCAACAGTTTCCCATGTGTATCAAGAATGGTCTACGACCTAAACAACATCCAGCCAACTTGGCACAACTGTGGTAAACATTGGAGTCAACATGGGCAGTGGTGGAAAAAGTACCCAATTGTCATACTTGAGTAAAAGTAAAGCTATGTCAATAGAAAATCACTCAAGTAAAAGAGAAAGTCACGCAGTAAAATCCTACTTCAGTAAAAGTCAAAGTATTTGGTTTTAAATATACTTAAGTATCAAAAGTACATGTAATTGCTAAAATATACTCAAGTATCAAAATAAAATATAAATAATTACAAATTCCTTAAATTACGCAAACCAGACGTCACAATTTTCTGTTTTTTTTTTATTTATTTGCAGATAGCCAGTGTAACACTCCAATGCTCAGACATGATTTACAAAACGAAGCATGAGTGTTTAGTGAGTCCTCCAGATCAAAGGCAGTATGGATGACCAGGGATGTTCTCTTGAAAAGTGTGTGAATTGGACCATTTTCCTGTCCTGCTCAGCATTCGAAATGTAACTTTTGGGGGACATGGAAAATATGTGGAGTAAAAAGTACATAATTTAATTTAGGAATGTAGTGAAGTAATATTAAAAGTTTGCTGTAAATATTTCATAGCCACAAGTGTAACGGTTTTCTAGGTGTGAAGGAGAGTCGCACCAAAATGCAGCGTGTAGATTGCGATCCATGTTTAATGAACGAACGTAAAAACACGAATCAATAACAAACACTACAAAACAATAAACGTAACGAAAACCGAAACAGCCTATACTAGTGTAAACTAACACAGAATAAGGACATCAAGACACTAAGGACAATCACCCACGACAAACTCAAAGAATATGGCTGCCTAAATATGGTTCCCAATCAGAGACAACGATAAACACCTGCCTCTGATTGAGAACCACTCCAGACAGCCATAGACTTTGCTAGATAACCCCACTAGCTACAATCCCAATACATACACACCAAAACCCCAAGACAAAACACACCACAATACAAAAACCCGATGCCACACCCTGGCCTGACCCAATACATGAAGAAAAACACTAAATACTTAGACCAGGGCGTGACAACAAGTCTGTCATTGGCTCTTTCTTACACCACAACAATAATGTAACTCACATGCAATGTCCTGAGAGCTATAGCTAAATAATGGACATACCAACTCTCAATATTGGGGTTTACATGCTCTTTTAAATAAAATTGGGTTTGGATTTAGCCTCACCTGTCACCTGTCAATTAGCAGGGATTAAATTGTTATACTTTGTCAATGAAGTGAATGAAATCCAGAGGGCTGTAAATAAAGCTTATCAAGAGATCACATGACTACCAACATCTACATGGGCCAGGGGATCAGATTACATAATGAGGGAGAGAGAGAGAGAGAGAGAGCGAGAGAGAGAGAGAGAGAGAGAGAGACTCCCTATTAAGTAGAGAAAACACAACCAACTTTACGCTTGAGTTCCCTGTGAGATTTGGGGAAATGACACAGTAGCAGATATGTGTCTCATCAAATTCATCAAAGGGGTGCTGATTTCATTCTCAGGTTAGTGCCATTTATTTGACTTACTCTGAATGAGTAAAATTAATAAGTTAGTTTGAACAAGGATATTTGTATGAGGTATCTATCCATAGTATGATTTTACATTCCTTTAAAATGAGAATGATGTATTGATCAAGACCTTTGTTATTACACAAGAGTAAGGGCCATTCCTTTTTACATTGTTGTAATAATATAAATAATGAAATGCTCAACTCCATTATGAAGCAATTATCACATGTTAATATAATGGTGATACCACAGGAAATACACAGTTACAGCTAATTATTGAACTACCATTGTTTTGCAATCTGTTCCCCCACACGGTGATACTACAGAAGCCACTGACAACTAAATGCAGAAGCCGCTGACTGCCACGAAGCATGGACTACACAGGTACCAAGTCCAACAACATAAGGGCCTGCTCCTTCGCCTGGATTTGGAGCATAGATACTGTATGAGGGGGATCGAGCAGCAGCAGAGACAGTACTACAGGGCACTGGGGAGACTGGGGCCTGGCTGCTGTCCCTCATCCCAGAGGTCTAGAGCAAAGACTCCCAGCAGCTCCACTCTTCCTGCCCTCCACAGTGCACAGACAGGGAGCTGGAGAATGAGGGCTACCAGGGCCCAGATGGCCACATCTGTGGATGGGAGGAGTGACACTGAGGAACCACAACCCGACCCGAGATTGTCCTTGGACCATTCTGCCGGTGTTGAGACTAACATGATTTGGAATAGGGCTGTTGTCAGACAGCCTACTTGGGCAACCTTGACGTTTGCAGATATAAGACACAGACACATGGCCATGATCCAAACGATGGAACCCTTCAGGAAATGGAAACACGTGATGTTGTCATCTACAGGTCAGCCAGACACCAACCAAGAGCCTAGCTGGAACCAGCAAGATCCAAACAGCCCACAGGTCATGAGGTCAGCCAGCATCAGAACACAGAGAGTATCCCTGTCACATGCATCCACACAGAGATTTAAACAGTTTAACAAAACTGACAGATAATAGACAACCTACCCACCACTATTGGTGCTCCAAGAGATAGACTAGGACTTGTAAACTGTTCAGTCATTGTCTGCAAACAACAATTAAACACTTCATTCACCACTCCAAAATGCATGCTTCATTCCTCCACCTAGCTACAAACACTGCCCTGGGGCAGTAAACCTGGTTTCTCTGTGGTCAGAGGTTAAGAGAGAAGTGAGGTCTGCCTGCCAATGACCTCTACCTCCAACTGCCCAGATTAATCCAAGTCTACAAACCCTTAAACCGCTGCAAGGCTTTCTCTGTTAATCATTCTGGGTAATCTTTGCAGTTTGTGAAGTCCACTCTGTATTCATATTCTTATGTTTTAGTATATACTATATGTACCTATGTGGGGGTGTAGGCTATGGTGCTTGTTTGACTGACCTGTACCCTTGTTGCAGTCATAACACAATACCTACTTATCTCTTCTAGCCATCAGAACAATCCTGCATAAACTCACACTGGCCCTGGCACTGGCTGTACGAAAAACAAAGACATACAGTACACACACACACAGACCCACACACAAACAAAGACATTTATAAACACACACAATGGAAGTGACTGGAATCGAAAACATTTCAACCAATAAATATATTGGTTAATTTACAATGCTCTTACATTGAACACAGTGAGAATACAAACAAAGTAGAAGCAAAACATGAAGGAACGTTTTTAAAGGACATGGTTTGTACAGTGTCTTTCATCAACTATAAACTTTGCTTGACAAGGAGCTTCAGGGATGCAAGCTTTGGAAGCAGAGTATCGATACACCAGCTTGTATACCTAACAATGATTTTCCTTCCCTGAGACCTTTTTTCTCTTTCAAGGTTTGGGTGATAGAGGTAGGGAGGGAGGATACTCATTTCAACCACCATATCAAGTAACTGTCAGCATGTCTAGACCAGGGGTTTCAGATACTGTTGCCTGGTCATCGCTGAGGAATTAAAGCCCTTGTGGGTCACAATACCGCCGGCCTTTAGGGCCTTTAGAAACCCAATGGCCCATTGTTATCACTGACAGCTCCTTAACTTTTCATGAGATGGCTGACAGTGCAGACAAAACAAACCTTCCTCCTCCCAATCCATCACATGGCATGGTCAAAATATTGAGTAACCCTTTCAGGGCAGAAACCATCTAAAGGCGTGTAGGAGGGGGGTATTGTTCATTAAGTGCGGGTGGATCTGAGCCAGGTGTACAGGTATTGTCTTTCTATAGGCATGTTGAATGTTGACAGATCCTCTGATTACGGGAGAGGGGTAATTAGTGCTTTGAACCTGAAGTTAGCCCTTAAGTGACCATCTTTCCCCCGATTATACCTTACCTTGCCTTCATGTCCAGGCACATGAAATATAGTGTAATGTCTGCTGTAGTCATCCAAACTTTCTGCCATTTACATTTGAAGAGTCTTGTTAGTTTTTAATGATATGAATCAAATACTGTACATTAACCAGTTGAATGATTGGGGGTGAGAATCAATTCTGCAGAACCTCAGTGTCTCCACTTCAGCTGCCTCTTAAGCAACGCCCATTCTTCTGTAATGCTCTTCTGTCTAACAATGTCTAGTTAATGTGTCCAAGTCACTGTATTTTACTTTAGAGCAGGGTCTTACCTCAAGGACAAAACTCCATCATGACAGAGTTAAGCTTTAGTATTACTCTAAGTTGAGACTTGACATATTGTATTAAGATTAGTAGGTATTACGTGATTGGCTGTATTAAGTGAGGTGGAGGGGAATGGGTGATGTCAGACAAAGCACATGCCAGCTATAAATATTAAAACAAAAGATGTTGGTGACACGGGAACGGCTCCTCTGAAAATGAGACAGGTACTTAAAGTCGGCAAGAGTGAAAAAATACTAATTGCTGTCACTGGTTGTGCAAGCTGCAGCAGACCATAAAGAAAATAATCTGTCACCTTCATTGTTCTAATGCTGACCCTCGTTTCCCTCGACAACACCTCACAGCACAGCAGCAGCCGTCTCCCTCCCAGCCCAGCTGTAGTGTATGCTGGCTGCTGCTACTCTGAGCTCCTTCAGGTTGACACTGAGCCAGTGGCCCAGAATATAGAGACACTAGTGAGAACAGGAGCTCTTCAAGTTCCCCAATGAGTCATAACAACGTTAGACTGACCTGCTAGGGTTCTTTGAAAGACAAACAGGATAACACAAAAGCCACCACTGAAGCAGTTCACTGTGTCTTTTTATTTCCTAGTGAAGTCTCCCAAGCCAGTCCCTGCCTAGGGATTCAGCATAGCACACTCATTAAACCCAAACTGTCTTCCTTGAATTTATCTGTTGGTTGTTACTGCTACTGTACTTGAAAAATAAGTCTACTGTCACGACTTCCGCCGAAGTTGGTGCCTCTCCTTGTTTGGGCGGCGATCGGAGGTCAACGTCACCGGCTTTCTAGCCTCCACCGATCTACATTTTTTCCCCATTTGTTGTGTCTGTATTGTACACACCTGGTTCCCATTACGTTTTAATTATTTCCTTATTTAACCCTCTGGAGCCATCATGGTTTTGTGCGTGTTTATTGTTGTCAGTTGTCTCGTTTATGTGATTCTGGATTTTCGTTCTCCTTGTTGGAAGAATATTTTTGAGTAAAGTTACTATTATTACTCATCTGTGTCCTGCACCTGACTCTGCCTTACCCACATCACCTAGACTCTGACATCTACAGGAAGCAGAGGGGGGGGGGGAATTGTCTAGGGGGCAGGCTGACGTCCTCATCACAAAAACGGGATGGCAGGAGTATAGGGCAATTAGGGGGGTGTCGTGAATTTACTTTCATTAATCTGATGACTTATTTAATCAACTAACTGTTTAATTGTTACCCGATTTAAATTAATCATGTAACAATTAACTCATTAGGATTTGGGGCACCACGTGAGCGGTTGTCTAAAGAGTTACCATCTTGCAAATTAAACTCTAAAAGGTCTTTACCGATCACATCAAAAAAACAGTCAATGTATTCATCATTACCTCTTATCATATCATCATTCTGAACAGTCATAACATTCTTGGATCTGCAAAAACCCCAGCCTTGCTTATGATTCAGTACTACACAAATTTGTTAAATCATTTATTTACTAGCTAACTAAATAATAAAACAGGATAACATACACACTTAATACATGAGAAAAAGGTCCCTAGCGGACTGACAACATATGGCGGCTTGCTACACAGAAAATGAAGAGTTGGAGAGAAAAAGGGATACTTATCATTGATACATTCTTTAAACTATTCTCACAGTAATCATATACTTCGCACACGAACCACCGTATTACCGACACACCAGCGGTCACGAATCATGAAGGCAGTCAAATTCAACATGACCGTTGAGTCACCGTAATTAGGTTTCTCCAAGCTCTGATGCTGGCCTCGTTAGTTATTGGTCTGTCACATGTTATGAACCAGTATTGGTCAGTCACATGAATGAAACAAAACAGTAATGATTAATTTATTATGCTAAATCATGCAAATATATAACTTGCCTGTGTATAGCCTTATATAAGATGACTGCCAAAGCAGAGCTCCTGATTGCGCAGCACTCTCAGCGAGAAGGGCACAACACAGCACTCTGGCCACAAAATGAATGGATTGTTTTAGGGTGCATTACTGCCACGAAGGGGATACCGCTATAAATTTTGAGGCATTATCAAGGCATGCTTGTCAAATTGTGGATGAGTGACTATTGGAGTGTGTACAGCCTGCACAAAAAAAAAGCAGAGCTCGTGCCTTTCAAGCAACTTTTCAAAATCATCATTAGTCTCATCATGCAACCTTACGATGTATTAAAAATCGAAACATATAGCTACATATACATATAACATTCTTTGTAGAACAACTAAAGATACATGAATAACTCTAAAATAAGCATATAGGGCTACAGATGTGCGCACTCCCTCACATAATTGAGAAAATATCTACATTTTTTTCAGCTTTGTGCAATTGTATTCTTCATACTATAACATAATAAAAGATAATGCCACGGAATTATAAGCAAATATTGTCTGCTAAATGAACTAGTGTAGCCCACAGCCATTTGGCATAGCCACATCAGGACCTAACATAAGGATAGCTATTAACGCATCACCGGGGGCGCACAACGCATCACCGGGGGCAAACTACCTGCCCTCCAGGACACCTACACCACCCGATGTCACAGGAAGGCCATAAAGATCATCAAGGACATCAACCACCCAAGCCACTGCCTGTTCACCCCGCTATCATCCAGAAGGCGAGGTCAGTACAGGTGCATCAAAGCTGGGACCGAGAGACTGAAAAACAGCTTCTATCTCAAGGCCATCAGACTGTTAAACAGCCACCACTAACACTGAGTGGCTGCTGCCAACACACTGACACTGACTCAACTCCAGCCACTTTAATAATGGGAATTGATGGGAAATGATGTAAATATATCACTAGCCACTTTAAACAATGCTACCTTATATAATGTTACTTACCCTACATTATTCATCTCATATGCATACGTATATACTGTACTCTATATCATTGACTGTATCCTTATGTAATACATGTATCACTAGCCACTTTAAACTATGCCACTTTGTTTACATACTCATCTCATTTGTACATACTGTACTCGATACCATCTACTGTATCTTGCCTATGCTGCTCTGTACCATCACTCATTCATATATCCTTATGTACATATTCTTTATCCCCTTACACTGTGTACAAGACAGTAGTTTTGGAATTGTTAGTTAGATTACTTGTTATTACTGCATTGTTGGAACTAGAAGCACAAGCATTTCGCTACACTCGCATTAACATCTGCTAACCATGTGTATGTGACAAATAAAATTTGATTTGATTTGATTTGATTTGATTTGATTTTTGGGGGGGGAAATAGACTACATTTTCTTCATATTATGCTTCTTTAGAACTGTCTCAAATAAATAATGGATTTATTGGTGTAGGTTATATTACAGGGATTTATTTGACTTTTTAAATTGCTTGTAGGCTATGTGTGGAAGGCAGGATGTGTTTAAATTAATTAACGGTCATTTACCGTGAGACCAACAGCTATTTGCTTGACAATCAACACAGCCTGAGCAACAGCTCGTACATGCTGGGAATACAGAGCTCACAAGTCTTACAGCCATGTGTACCCATTGCACTGGACTCTCTCATAGGCACATTGTCAGTGAGTACAAACATAAAACCATCAGAGAGGTGCCCATCAGTGATGAGGACCACAAGGCAAAGCTGGAGCATGGGTCATGACTCAGGACATAGTCAGAAACCTGCAGAATCACACTGCATGCCTACAGCTGTCTACACTGGGAGGAGGGTGGAAGCACGCTTTATTCTGAGCATGCCATCTGTGCCCCCATATCCCCTGCAATAAATGAGTGGAAGTTGGAACCAAGGCAGTCTGTCCTTGTCATGCAAACCGAGCATTACGGGTCAAATACAACCAGCACTTGAGTGTCAAAGTAAAGTTCAACGTTTATTCACAAACCTTGGGTCTGACAAGGCCAGCGCTAGCCTCCAGCTCAGTCACATTCATTTAACATTGGTGGAAAAAGCTTCCTTTTCTGTCCCTTCTCTCTGACTCGGAGACAGTCACCGACCCAGCGCCCTCGGGTGGTGGCCGGCTGTTACACCGCGCATACTCGGATGAGTGAAGTATTTTCCTGGTATTCAGATCAAGAGGGAACGGCGACTCTCCGCTGGGACAACCCTCCACCTTCGTCAGGAGAGAAACGCAAGTCAGTTCAAATAGATTCATTGATTTCTATGTAGGAAAATACAATGGATTCAAACTTGTAGACGCACAATCACAGGTGTGGAAGCCTAACGTTACTTGTCTGGAGTTGTTTGTTGAATACCTTGACAAACTGCATGAATGTCAATATGAATAGGTAGACATGAGCATTACCAATCTGCAGAGGTAGGCTAAATGCGATCCAAAACAAAAGGGTGTGCTGCGACAGGTGTAATTGTAAATCGGAACCGAACACTTTAACTGTATGTGTAAAACACTTTATATGACTAAAACACTTACAGTAAACCTGCAGTTGTCAGGGTCCCGTCCATGAGTTGCATTTCCCCGAAATTAGTTCATTCTCATTGGTCTGGGTATACCTACTAGACGTAGTTCTCCCGTACACTCAACTGCGAAGTAAATTGAAGTGTCAGTCCCTACACACTTGTGACTAAAGCAAACCCGTCTGCTAGCTACCACTTCTGTAGATAGTAGACTAATAACCATGGTTGTGTGCTGCACTGGATCAGTCCCATGACAGTACATTACGAGAGAAATTAAGTTTTGGTCCTGAGTGCGCAAGGAGGGCGGGAATCAACTCTTTTAAATGGGTGGGGTTCACAAGACAACTTTTTGGAAACCTTTTGGCGCATGATTTGACACTGCAATAGTAAATCACTTAAAACCCGTAGGTTCATGGATCAGACGTGGTAGTTCAATGTGTAGTAGTTGTATTAGGTTTGTAGGTTATTAGGCTAGATATTTATCAAGCTTAACTTGCCCATTGTAATTGCTGCTTTTATCAATGCATTGCAGTAGTTTCAGGTTGTATTAGTCGTATGTACAGGATACACATGGAATACAGTACACCATCTAACGAAACGCTTACTTGCAGGTTCCTTCTCGAGAATGGAACAATAATACATAATAAAATAAGATAAAGTTCAGTAGAATATAATAAACATTTTAGCATTTTACAATAAACAAGTATAATACAGGAAGTAAAGTTCAATATTTAGACATGTATCAGAGACAGGGGCGATTGGGGTGCAAGTGTTTAAATTGTGCAGTGTAAGCAATATACTGTAAATAAGAGTCTGGTAGTAGCAGCAATTGTGATGTGTGTGTGGCACGAATGCTACATTTCTTCCTGCGCTGCAGACGGCTGTATCGGTCCCCTTATACGGGAGCAGTAAATGCCCAGTGCACTTCTTTTGTTGATATTTTTTCCCTACACTGCAGAGGGAAACATCGGTCTGTTAATGCAGGCAAGGCTGGCCCGCTAATTGGGCAAGATTAGGCGGCCGCCTATGGCAGCAGATTGAAGAGGGCTGCCTTTTCTGAGCCTAACTGACCAAGACCCACCTCCAACAACACATAAAACCTCACAAACCATTCAAGTCGGTTATTGTGGTCATGGATTTTGAGTCTTAATTTTTGGCTATCACTGCTCGGTGCTTTCTGAACAGGAGGTAGAGCGCACAGTGAATGATAATCTCGTTTACAGTGCCAAATTGCTTATTAAAGCAATGATTGTTTTGGACTACAAAGCACCATCCACCCTGCTACTCTGTTTAAATTAATTGGAAGAGAAATCCAACCAGTGATCACGCTACGAAGTTGGCATGGTTGATCTGACAATCAGAGGAGCTGTTCATGGTCCTGAAATATCTGGCGCCCGTCGTGTTAAGATGTACAGGGTCCGAGACAATTGACTTTGTAGTTTAGGCTACCTGTAAATCCAGGTTTGAAGCGTTACTGATAACTTTGTCTATCAACTTATTTATTAGCATTATCATTTAAGATAATGTAACCTAATACACACTTCATGTTTGTGTATGTTACAGTTATTTGGAGAGCACTCACCTTTGCTTTTCTCCTCAGAAGATGACTGGTAAATCCAAATATGATATCAGAGTCCACGAAGAATGTTCCCAGATCTATGAGACTGGGGTTGGGCTTGTCAGCTCCAGAGGAGCCCGAGGAGTTTGGTAAAGCTATGAGGGAAAAGTGCGTAATATTCCACACCTCGGGTTACCGAATTGACATCTATATTTGTCTATTCATTTCCATTTCAGGAGATATTTTCATAGACCCCAAAACATAACATGATTTCAAATCAAAAGCTATTCCGGACATCCAACAATGACTCAGAGAGAGCTCACTGTCTCTCCATGACCACCACTCAATGCCTAACAATTGCGGCGTGAGCGCAAATATATATTTCCCGTGCATGGCCGGCAGTCCAGCAAGACAATAAACCAATACAATCCATCCGTAATCGATACCTTTATATCCACAGGTATAGAAATGATTTACCCATCCTTGGACTCATGCCTGGTCTTTCAGCTCGTAGGTCTCGGAACGAAATCACATGTGCCTAAGGAGGACCACCTTTTGCAGTCCCACACCCACACCCCTCTACCTTTTTCCTCCTCTCTCACTCGCAATTCGCAATTCCCCTGTCAGTCAGCGGTTTACTTCCTTTACTACCGACTTGCTAGAGGCTCCAACATTAATTTATCAACGCAGAGACCTGCGTAATCCAACAGCTTCGCCATGATCCGGTTTGCGATCTTTGGTGAAACAAAACTTGTCCCTTTTATCTTAGTTGGATCTTCCCGTTTTTTTTAATGAAACTATTTTGTAGGGAAAACCCTGAATTGACCATTGCAGTGCACACAGTCAGAACTTGCGTTCAGGTGAGTAACTTGTAACGATTGTCCAGTAGGAAGGATCGGAGGACCAAGGAGCAGCGTGCTAAGTGTCCATTTTAATATATAAAACTGAACACTACAAAAATACAAAATAACAACGTGAATGACCAAAAGAAAATCGAAACAGTCCCGTATGGTACAGACACAGGAAACAATCACCCACGAATGACAGCTGCCTCTGATTGAGAACCATACCAGGCCAAACACAGAAATCCCAAATCATAGAAAAAGGAACATAGATAACCCGCCAAACTCACGCCCTGACCATACTAAAACAAATACATAACAAAAGAACTAAGGTCAGAACGTGACATAACTAAGGGCTATTCATTACGAGGCTGATATATGTAGGCTGTTGGCTTAGCTGACTTCCAGTTCCAGATCAAATATTAATATGTAAAAAACTTTGAAAGACAATAATGTCTTATTTTCAAAGCATTATCAAATACAGAGCCGTTTTAACGGCAATTTCAAAGTAGATCATGTATATTTTGTGTGCTTTGATAGCTGAACAGAGGACATTAGGCTATTCTCTTAATAAAAAATCTTATCTGGGGTGCACAGAGGACCTTGTATTAGATCAAATCAAATCAAATTTTATTTGTCACATACGCATGGTTGGCAGATGTTAATGCGAGTGTAGCGAAATACTTGTGCTTCTAGTTCCGACAATGCAGTAATAACCAACGAGTAATCTAACCTAACAATTTCACAACAACTACCTTATACACACAAGTGTAAAGGGATGAAGATTATGTACATAAATATATATGAATGAGCGATGGTACAGAACGGCACAGGTAAGATGCAGTAGATGGTATCGAGTACAGCATATACATATGAGATGAGTAACGTAGGGTATGTAAACATGTAAAAGTGGCATTGTTTAAAGTGGCTAGTGATACATGTATTACATAAAGATGGCAGTTGCAGTAGATGTTATAGAGGACAGTATATACATATGAGATCAGTAATGTAGGGTATGTAAACATTATATTTGGTGGCATTGTGATACATTTTTTACATACATTTTCCATTATTAAAGTGGCTGGAGTTGAGTCAGTATGTTGGCATCAGCCACTCAATGTTAGTGGTGGCTGTTTAATGTATATAGGGCAGCAGCCTCTAAGGTGCAGGGTTATGTAAACAGGGTGGAAGCTGCCTAGTGATGGCTATTTAACAGTCTGATGGCCTTAAGATAGAAGCTGTTTTTCAGTCTCTCGGTCCCTGCTTTGATGCACCTGTACTGACCTCGCCTTCTGGATGATAGCGAGGTGAACAGGCAGTGGCTCGGGTGGTTGTTGTCCTTGATGATCTTTATGGCCTTCCTGTGACATCGGGTGATGTAGGTGTCCTTGAGGGCAGGTAGTTTGCCTCCGGTGATGCGTTGTGCAGACCTCACTACCCTCTGGAGAGCCTTACGGTTGTGGGAGGAGCAGTTGCCGTACCAGGCGGTGATACAGCCCGACAGGATGCTCTCGATTGTGCTGCTGCGCCTTCTTCACCACGCTGTCTGTGTGGGTGGACCAATTCAGTTTGTACGTGATGTGTACGCCGAGGAACTTAAAACTTACTACCCTCTCTACTACTGTCCCGGCGATGTGGATAGGGGGGTGCTCCCTCTGCTGTTTCCTGAAGTCTACGATCATCTCCTTTGTTTTGTTGACATTGAGTGTGAGGTTATTTTCCTGACACCACACTCAGAGGGCCCTCACCTCCTCCCTGTAGGCCGTCTCGTCGTTGTTGGTAATCAAGCCTACCACTGTAGTGTCATCTGCAAACTTGATGATTGAGTTGGAGGCATGCATGGCCACGCAGTCGTGGGTGAACCGGGAGTACAGGAGAGGGCTCAGAACGCACCCTTGTGGGGCCCCAGTGTTGAGGATCAGCGGGGTGGAGATGTTGTTACCTACCCTCACCACCTGGGGGCGGCCCGTCAGGAAGCCCAGTACCCAGTTGCACAGGGCGGGGTCGAGACCCAGGGTCTCGAGCTTGATGATGAGTTTGGAGGGTACTATGTTCGATGAACAGCATTAGTCGATGTAGTCGATGAACAGCATTCTCACATAGGTATTCCTCTTGTCCAGATGGGTTAGGGCAGTGTGCAGTGTGGTTGCGATTGCGTCGTCTGTGGACCTATTGGGGCGGTAAGCAAATTGAAGTGGTTCTAGGGTGTCAGGTAGGGTGGAGGTGATATGGTCCTTGACTTGTCTCTCAAAGCACTTCATGATGACGGAAGTGAGTGCTACAGGGCGGTAGTCGTTTAGCTCAGTTACCTTAGCTTTCTTGGGAACAGGAACAAGGGTGGCCCTCTTGAAGCATGTGGGAACAACAGACTGGGATAAGGATTGATTGAATATGTCCGTAAACACACCAGCCACCTGGTCTGCGCTCTGAGGACGCAGCTGGGGATGCCGTCTGGGCCTGCAGCCTTGCGAGGGTTAACACGTTTAAATAAAAAGCAGCCAGTCATCACTGATAATAAACTCATTGGTACCCGATGTCTGTTGAAAATGTCTCTTTAAAGCACATATATAGTTTGCTGGGTGTGAATGTTTTCAAGTTTGATTTAAGATTGTACTTCATCATAATTATGCCAGAGAATAATACAATTCGATACACAATTATACGTGCTCATGGTTGGATTTTTGCAAATATAAGAATTGGGTAGTCTATATTATTCAACCTTTATCAGGTCTGTCTCAAAGAGATAAAACACTATTTAGAAGCAAGATTTACCTGAGGGATATCAAGGTGGTTTAAATGATGCAGTTGGCTTATTAGGGTTGTGGGGATGCCCATAATAAACTCTATATGTGAACCAGTTATGCCCCTTCCCCACAACAAACAAACGATCAACCAAACACACACTAATACGCACAGACACAACCACAGCTTAGACATGTTAACTGGAAGGATTCACTAAAGCTTCAGAAGACCAATAATTACTCTCCGTAGTAAAGATGATTTACCATGTCCGACCGCCACCCAGTTCCTCACTGGAGAAGGTTTGTGTCACCCTGGGCCGCTGATGAAATCCCAAGGACCACATCCCATGGGACTACTACCCCTACATCTGCTGCCCTTGAGCATGTAGGGAAATCGCTCTGGCATATCATTAATACTGCTCAATATCTTATCCAACTTGATAACCTTCGCAGTACACAGGGCTTCATGAGAACCATTTACCGAATATTGGTTATGTTGTTGGCGTGGTGCTGAGATAACAGGAAATAAATCTGTGTCTTGGAGGCAGAGAATAATCTTTCGATGGTGCTTTAAGGAATGATTCATACATCAATACAAAAAGGCTAACGTTATTCCGATATAAACATTGGTATCAATATTCCTAGAATTGTAAAACAGAATTATTTTAGTCTAGAATGCTTTTTTTGTTTATTTATCAATAGCCTATTCATTGTACTCTCCTTCTGAAACATCAAAGATGCTGACTGAGGTGGTGAGCAGCATCCTTCACCGGAAAATGTGTCAAACTGTCTGGAATCCAATTTGCCCTTTCCTTCAGCAGCTCGGGCAGCGACCATAGCCAAGGCACTTTTTGTCTGGACTTCAGAAACAGTTCGATACGACGAGGCTATTGACATTAATAACACAAGGGGGCACACGAAAGAGAGAACGCAAGAGAGAGACATTCTGTATTTCCCAATGATCACACAGACCCAGGGGCGCCATATGTGGGAAAAGTTAGGATGATTCTAAGGGCCTGTGACTGACAGGGGCCCTAAACAATTGTTAGAACATGAGGTACATTTTTTTCAATATTAAATTATTAACCTATCATCATTAATATAATATTTTATTCACAATGTACTAATAAAACTAACGGTTTCTTTTTCTTTTCTTGTTTTTGGAAATATGTAAACATCCAGAGAGCCTCTATATGTCAGTTGGCATAACTGCAGGTACTGCAATGCATTGAGGACAGGAATGTGATTCTCCAGTCAGGAAAAATGTCACTTGACACAGAGGCAGCCAATATCAGAGCCTTAAAGGATGAGATGCAGGCTCTTAGAGATGGATGGGAGTCCCTCCTGTCTGAGGCAACACTGATTGCTACGCAAATGGATGTTGCACCTCAATTTAGCAAGGAACACAGCCGCCAGAGGAAAAGGAAGAGATTCCATGATGAGACCTCTCAAGAGGAGACAGCTGAGGACAGTGCAGCAAAGGTGTTTCGGAACATAGTGTTTTTTACTGCTATAGACAACATCATAAGTGACTTGGACACTATATCTCAAAGTGCAGTTCAGAAACCCAGCCTAAAACCCCAATTAGCAAGCAATGCAGGTGTAGGAGCACTCCCTAGAAAGGCCAAAATCTGGGACGAAACCTAGAGAGGAACCAGGCAATGAGGGGTGGCCAGTCCTCTTCTGGCTGTGCCGGGTGAAGATTATAACAGAACATGGCCAAGATGTTCAAATGTTCATAGATGATCAGCATGGTCAAATAATAATAATTACAGTAGTTGTTGAGGGTGCAACAAGTCAGCACCTCAGGAGTAAATGTCAGTTGGCTTTTCATAGCCAATCATTAAGACTATCTCTACCGCTCCTACTGTCTCTAGGGAGTTGAAAACAGCAGGTCTGGGACAGGTAGCATGTCCGGTGAACAGGTTCCATAGCTGCAGGCAGAACAGTTGGAACTGGAGCAGCAGCACGGCCAGGTGTATTGGGGACAACAAGGAGTCATCATGCCAGGTAGTCCTCAGGTCCTCCAAGAGAGAGAAAGAAAGAAAGAAAGAGAGAATTAGAGAGAGCCTACTTAAATTCACACAGGACACCGGATAAGACAGGAGAAGATCTGTTGGCAGATTGGATTGGATTGTCTGACTGACCGATTGACTGCAACTATTTTGCATACGGTATTTTAATTTGTTTTAGAATGACTACCGTGATGATTTAAGACTTATTGAGATGTGATATTATTTATGGTTGTGTGGAAAAATTGTTGATATTTTGATTGTATGATTGAGACTGGGTTTACGCTACACTTTATGAATGCACAAACATTGCGTGACTAAGGTCACTTGAGTTCACTGAACTCATTTACTGTGCTGGACTCTTTTAGGCCCGAAGTAGAGGACTTTTCTGGAGGAACCAGAGCTCATTATTTGTTATATTATTACTTTGTGTGTGTGATCATTTATGTTGGTAATACAGCGTCTTAGGAAAATGAACAGAGATAGAATCCTTACACGAGTATTTCACTAGCACTGTATATCAAATAATAATAAAAGGTGCAGAAATTAAAACACATGAAGGATTGTTTCTCCAGGACAAAAAAAGGTAATCATGAATTAAAAAGAGTAAAAACAACACCATCTAAAACACAAAATACAATGTGTTTTAATTGAAGAAAAATAAAATAATAGTTGTTTTGAAGTTATTTCCAATGTTTTAAGGATTTATGAAGTCTATGTCCATCCTAACTTTTACATGAGTCCTTTGTATTGGTGTTAACTTGACGGACCAGACGGGACTCATTCCCTCCCAAACCAAAAGGAGAAATCAATATTTTCTCTGGTAGGCACAACCTACCTGGCACCCCTAACAAACAAACAAACAACCTCAAGTCAAAACCGTTACACTTTGAATGGGTCGATTGGGTTCTGGAGCTGTGTGGTTACAGCAATTGCGCAGGGTTGGTGTGGCCTGTGGTGGTGGTGGGGCTCAATGTGATATCTTTTCATGGAGCCCAAAATCCCTGGCGGCACCCTTGCACAGACCCACAAAGAATTTGAAAATATGGCATATTCTCAATTTATGGCATATTTTATTAAGCTATACCAAAGCCATGGTGTGAAATCAGTCTAATCCACTCTTCTTAATTAATTATAATTAATTAATTAATTATCTATCTTACCGTTAGTGGAGGTTTCATCTGAGCCATTCATGCCTATGCTGTGACTTCAGTGAGCAGCAGCTCTTTATATAGTGTTTTGGGGGTAGGTTCACACAATCTTTTCATTCAGCGAGGAATGAAGGCCATGCAGGTCTGACTGGCTGAACTGGGTTCCACCTGCAACCTGTGCTGTACAACATACAGCCGCCCTGATGACGATGCCAAATGTAGTCACTCACTCTCTGCACATTGCTGGAAATGTTCTGAAGTATCAACTCTGCACCAAACAAAGAATGATAGTCGTTGCTAAATATTTGTCTGATTGGTATACACAGATGTAGCCTATTATAGTACATAGTCTAATGAACTAATACAGCTAGATTAAATACTACATGGATGGCAACATAATATAGGCAAACACTAGGCAGCATACTTTTGGGTGTCTTGGGTTGATTAAGCAGTAAGCATTTCACTGTTGTATTTGATTTCATTTTGATAAGTTCATTAGAGTTACCAGCCTCAGAAATTGCAGAACACATCTCAACATCAACTGTTCAGAGGAGACTGTGTGAATCAGGCCTTCATGGTTGAATTGCTGCAACAACAAAAAACGCTACTAAAGGACACCAATAAGAATAAGAGACTTGCTTGGACTAAGAAACACAAGCATGGACATTAGACCGGTGGCAATCTATTCTTTGGTTTGATGAATCCAAATTTGAGATTTTTAGTTCCAACCACCATGTCTCTGTGAGACGCAGAGTAGTTCAACAGATGATCTCTGCATGTGTGGTTCTCACCCTGAAGCATGGAAGAGGTGTGATGGTGTGGGTGTGTTTTGTTGGTGACACTGTCTGTGATTTATTTAGAATTCAAAGCACACTTGACCAGCATGGCTACCACAGCATTCAACAGTGTAACACCATCCCATCCGGTTTGCTCTTAGTGGGACTATCATTTGTTTTTCAACAGGACAATGACCCAATACTCCTCCAGATTGTGTAAGGGCTATTTGACCCAGAAGGAGAGTGACGGAGTGCTGCATCAGATGATCTGGCCTCCACAATCACCTGACCTCAACCCAATTGAGATGGTTTGTGATGACTGCAGCCAACAAGTGCTCAGCATATGTGAGAACACCTTTAAGACTGTTGAAAGCATTCCAGGTGAGGCTGGTTGAGAGATAGCCAAGCGTGTGCAAAGTTATCATCAAGTGAGGCAGCAGGTAGCCTAGTGGTTAGCGCATTGGGCCAGTAATCGAACGGTTACTGGATCAAATCCCAAAGCTGACAAGGTAAAAATCTGTTTTCTGCTCCTGAACAAGGCAGGTAACCCACTGTTCCCTGGTAGGCAGTCATTGTATATACACATTTGTTCTTAGCTGACTTGCCTAGTTACTTTGAAGAATCTCAAACATAAAATATATTTTTATTTGTTTAACACTTTTTTTTGGTTACTACATGATTCCATATGTGTTATTTCATAGTTTTATGTCTTCACTATTATTCTACAATGTAGAAAATAGGAAAGAAAAGCCTTTGAATGAGTAGGTGTGTCCAAATGTTTGACTGGTATAGTATATGCATACACATAGTAAATGGACCAATGCATTTAATTAAACTTGGCAACAGCATGTAGGATTTAAAATTATTCTCTCTGAATTAGTGAAGGCAGCTGACAATACTGAGCTGATAAACTTGTGACAGAGGAAACGAACAAGGAACAAAATCCTGTTGTCCAAAAACCTGTGCTTCAGATGCATTGTGGCGAAATCCTGCATGTAGCCTTCACCGTGCGCTGCCTGTATAAGAGTGCATCCGCAGTTAGGAAGGAGGAAATAAATATAGCTTTTCCGGCTCTCTGGGAGGGCTCTCGGTTGGCGCGCCAGTTTGATAGTGTGTGCAATGCTGCAGAAACATTGTTTATTTTCAGCGTGCGTGGTTTGTAAAGTGTTTAACTCGATCGCCGGTTGTTACCGCTCTTGGTCGGGGTTCTTATCTTTTGGGACCGCACCGGTTATTGATCACTTGGATTAGTATCAACATTGTTGAGAAGCTTTCACAAACAAACCAACAAAACATCAGATGGACAGACAATGCAACCGCAAGCCTCAAGTCAACAGCTAAAACCCCCTCTACTCTCTCGCTTCCCTCTATCGTTCCAGTGCCAGTGCCTTACACACAACCACAATATTTACATAATTTTCATCAAACTGACGCTGGAAGTAATCAAACAAACATGTTATTAGAGCACATGGTGAAGTAGAAACTACGTCCCTATTCTGAAGCCTACATGGTTTTACTTTCAAATCCAATGTATAGGCTACCTCTTGGATTCTTCATGGCACACCACTCATTCATAAGCATGGATCGTCGTAAATAAAGAAACGTCCTCTCACTGTCAACTGCGTTCATTTTCAGCAAACTTAACATGTGTAAATATTTGTATGAACATAAGATTCAACAACTGATGTAAACTGAACAAGTTCCACAGACATGCTGTGACACACCGCCCCAGACCATGACGGATCCTCCACCTCCAAATCGATCTCACTCCAGAGTACAGGCCTCGGTGTAACAGTCATTCCTTCGACGATCAATGTGAATCCGACCATCACCCCTGGTGAGACAACTGCGACTCGTCAGCGAAGAGCACTTTTTGCCAGTCCTGTCTGGTCCAGCGATGGTGGGTTTGTGCCCATAGGCAACGTTGTTACCGGTGATGTCTGGTGAGGACCTGCCTTACAATAGGCCTACAAGCCTTCAATCCAGCCTCTCTCAGCCTTGCTACATGTGGTCTGCCACTGCGAGGACGATCAGCTGTCCGTCCTGACTCCTTGTAGCGCTGTCTTAGGCGTCTCACAGTACGGACATTGCAATTTATTGCCCTGGCCACATCTGCAGTCCTCATGCCTCCTTGCAGCATGCCTTCACTCAGATGAGCAGGGACCCTGGGCATCTTTCTTTTGGTGTTTTTCAGAGTCAGTAGAAAGGCCTCTTTAGTGTCCAAAGTTTTCATGACTGTGAGCTTAATTGCCTACCGTTTGTAAGCTGTTAGTGTCTTAACGACCGTTCCACAGGTGCGTGTTCATTAATTGTTTATGGTTCATTGAACAAGCATGGGAAACAGTGTTTAAACCCTTTACAATGAAGATCTGTTTAGTTATTTGGATTTTTACGAATTCTCTTTGAAAGACGGGGTCCTTAAAAAGGGACAATTATTTTTTTTGCTGAGTTTATATTGCTAATCTGATAAACATAACAACTTGGTCAAATCTATAAATACAGGGATGTGATGAGAGTAAGACATGTTGTATTTCTGTAAATGTTCCTCACCATCTCCTTTATGGCATCCAAGGCCTCCAAGTCTCCTATCAGCACAAGCTAAGGTGGGTGTCAGAGCATCCCGGACGGCTTCTAGATCCTGGAAATATCAGCAGAAAAACCATCAGCTGTCATGTCAATACAAAGACTGACAATCAGTGGAGGAATGCTGTATGTAAAGTGTTGTAAGTGACACCTATATAAATACACTATAAAGCTGAATTTAACACTTTGGAAAAACCTACCGCTGGGCATTGCAATGACTTGAGAGATTTTTAAAATATTTATATTAAAAAAAAATGTACAATGGGAGCTCTGTCCTATCAGATAAGCCAGAGCCCGATGAAAACATGTCAGGTGGAAAATAACCCTGCAGACTCAGTGGTGGTGACAGTGTGGCTGGCTGTGCGGTGGCCTCACCTCCTTACAGCTGATGCTCAGAGACTTCATCCAGGTCATCGCTCAGAGTGAGCTTGGCCCCCTGCAGGTCAGCCTTCATCTCTCCCCGCAGGTTCTGACTCAGCATCTGGACAGGTACAACAGAGACAACAAAGGACAGATAACACACAAACACAGTCAACACAGACAAGCATGATCAAGGATTACACCCATCGTGTCACTGACCTTTATCCGCATGTGAATCATCTCTGCCATCTATTGCCGTTACCTTCTTGTTAAAATAGGACTAACACAGATGTCACTCTAAAGTTCAGCCTAATGTAGTTTATGTGTCTGGGGGGCTAGGGTCAGTTTGTTATATCTGGAGTACCTCTCCTGTCCTATCCGGTGTCCTGTGTGAATTTAAGTATGCCCTCTCTAATTCTCTCTTTCTTTCTTTCTCTCGCTCGGAGGACCTGAGCCCTAGGACCATGCCTCAGGACTACCTGACATGATGACTCCTTGCTGTGCCCAGTCCACCTGGCTGTGCTGCTGCTCCAGTTTCAAATGCCTGTGATTATTATTATTTGACCATGCTGGTCATCTATGAACATTTGAACATCTTGGCCATGTTCTGTTATAATCTCCACCCGGCACAGCCAGATGAGGACTGGCCATCCCACATAGCCTGGTTCCTCTCTAGGTTTCTTCCTAGGTTTTGGCCTTTCTAGGGAGTTCCTAGCCACCGTGCTTCTACACCTGCATTGCTTGCTGTTTGGGGTTTTAGGCTGGGTTTCTGTACAGCACTTTGAGATATCAGCTGATGTACGAAGGGCTATATCAATAAATTTGATTTGATTTGTTGACATTCGCTTCAAAAGATTTTCTATAAGGGGCCTACAAAGTGTAGTGAGGTAATAGGGGTGTGTTGACTGGGACTCCTACCTTTCTTTTGTTCTCTATGCTGAGGTCCGTCCTGGCCAGCACGTAGGACAGCTTGCACAGGGCAGCCTCAGAAGTCATGTCACTGCCTGCCACCAGTCCTGCGTCACTCAAGGCCTGAGGGGATCAGGAAGACATGTTGACACACATCCATCCACATCATGTGCACTCTCCCACTCCCACTGAACACAGGGTTCTGGTGTACCTTTCCAGTGGCGTACGATGTGGTGACAGAACCCCTCAGACACTGGGTGCAGTTGACCATGATCACGCCCCTCTCTGTGGCATTCCGGAACTCCTCAAGCAGGTCAGCACAGTTATCAGGGGCGTTTCCACTACCATACGTCTCCAGGACGATGGCCTCCATGGGCGCCTGCAGGAAGGACTTCACCTGCACACACACAGACAGCGGGATGAGCGGCCATCTCAGTCTGGCTTGTGGACAAAGAAGGAGTGTATGAAGCTAGGATCGGGTTTAACAACATGCCCAGATCCCCCCTCCAGCCCATCTGGTGCATATGCGCCCCAGGGTGATTCACTGGCTCCAGGATCGCTCTTTAAGAACACCAGCTCTGGTATCTGGAGAGGAGATGGATCAAACGGCCAGGCACGGGGAACCATTAACTTCTAGGTGTTCAGAGACAGCATCATTTCACTTGGCAACGGTCCTTAGACCTAACTTGTGGAGGGAGGGAATCATAGCAAGTTATCTACCATTGGATTTTGGATCAAGCAGCTAGCTAGCCAAATGTGTGTGCAACACAGAACCCCAAATAAACCCCATGCTGGCAGAGACCATGGAAGGCAGAGGAGACACTGATGCATAATCAAATAAGCAGATAATAACATACATTTAAAAAAAGCATCATGGCCAGCGTCGGCAGAGGGACCAGATTGAGACAGTAAAGCCATCCTCCCCTCAATCTGTAGCGAGGGAGGCATATCTAAGTGTTTAAGTGTCTGTTTCTAATCCCCTCATCTTTAGTGGGTAATTGGACATGCCCCATAACCCAGTCTCATTTTTCACTGGACTAAACGCAGCTGGCAGCCCAAAGCAGCTCCCTGCTGTATGCAGACCACTTGGAACGCCGACACGATGCTGGCTCGTCAGAAAACACAGTAGAACCTGCATGAGAGGATTCACCACAACAGAGCTACAATGAAGAGTTTTAGATAAATATGGCCCCAAATGGCTGTTCTGATTTAGTCATTCTACAATTGGGTATTACTTTCACTATTACTGTATATCAGAAGTAGGAATGCATTTGTGATTTAGTCTTTCTACAATAGGGTATTACTTTCACTATTACTGTATATCAGAAGTAGGAATACAGTTGTGATTTAGTCATTCTACAACAGGGTATTACTTTCACTATTACTGTATATCAGAAGTAGGAATACAGTTCTGATTTAGTCATTCTACAACAGGGTATTACTTTCACTATTACTGTATATCAGAAGTAGGAATACAGTTGTGATTTAGTCATTCTACAACAGGGTATTACTTTCACTATTACTGTATATCAGAAGTAGGAAGGCCGTAATAATGTGGTTGAATGGGCAACAGAAACAGGGCAGAGCCACTATCCACCCCTTCTCACCCCCACCCTGGGAAGCCTCTTACGGTCATCGCAGTGATGCCTGGGAAGAGTCTCAGCAGACCCACGTTACGGTTCATCTGAGTGCTCACTCTGAACGGCGAGGTTGTGTTTGCTCTCCACACCGTGTCCCAGTTAACTGCAGGGGAGAGGGAAAGAGTTCAGGGAAAACATCAATCCATCGGCCACGTCAAAGATATTAACACAGGACAGACCCAGTATTACACCACTTGATTACTTTTAATATCCACTTCAGCATTGGCCAGAGGAGCCAGGTTAGGAGAATTGAAGGCATTGAAACTCCCAGAATCCACCTTGGTCACACGGTTGCCCCGGTACAGCTTGTTGTGGAAATACAGACAAACCTAGAGACGCAGATGAGAATGAATGAAACCTCCTAAGACATCATTATTAAGCAAATACACTGAACCAAAATATAAAATGCAACATGTAAAGTGTTGGTCCCATGTTTCATCAGCTGAAATAAAATATCCCAGAAATGATTCATATACACAAAAAGCTTATTTCTCTCAAATTTTGTGCACAAATTTGTTTCCATCCCTGTTAGTGAGCATTTCTATCCTACACGCTGTTGCCAGAGAATTGAATGTTCATTTCTCTACCATAAGAGAAATGCTATGCTTTATCTTGGCCAGGTTACAGTTGCAAATGAGAACATGTTGTTCTCAACTAGCCTACCTGATTAATTAAAGTTGAAATAAATAAGGCATCTGTCATTTTTTGAGAATTTGGCAGTATGTCCATCTGGCCTCCAAAACCTCAGACCACGTGTATGGCGTTGTGTGGGCGAGCAGTTTGTTGATTTCAAAGTTGTGGACAGAGTACCCCATTGTGGAGGTGGGGTTATGGTATGGGCAGCTATGGACAACGAATACAATTACATTTTGTCAATGTCAATTTCAATGTACAGAGATACCTTGACAAGAACCTGAGGACCATTGTCCTGCCATTCAGCTTCTCTTCCCCTCTAAGCCTGGTCTGGGAGTGCCCCAGGCACTTCATGTTTTTGATTTGACCTGCGGCACTCCAGGAACAGGGTTGTCTACTCCTGTACTAAGTTATAGTTTATACACTGAGTGTACACAACAAGGTTCCACAGGGATGCTGGCCCATGTTGACGCCAATACTTCTGACAGTTATGTCATGTTGGCTGGATGTCCTTTAGGTGGTGGACCATTCTTGGGAAACTGTTGAGCTTATAAAATCCAGGAGCGTTGCAGTTCTTGACACAAACTGTTGTGCCTGGCACCTACTACCATACCTCGTTCAAAGGCACTTAAATATTTTGTCTTGCCCATTCACCCTCAGAATGGCACACATATACAGTCTCAATTGTCTCCAGGCATAAAATCCTTCTGTAACCTGTCTCCTCCCCTTCATCTACAATGATTGACATCAATAAGGGATCATAACTGTCACATGGATTCACCTGGTGAGTTTGTCATGGAAAAAGCGTCTTCTTAGTGTTTTGTACACTTTGTATGCTCCCTTCAACAGTCACAGCCATTTTGTGCTATTGATGTAACAGAGCATATGACAAACCAATTGATAAAACACAATTACAATCACATTTTCCTCTTATCTTCATTTAAAATGTATCATATCATTCTTTATCGATAGTAGCACATTGTCTAGATACAGCATTATATAAAGGCCCCGGGGAGTGTGTACATTTTGTTATTCTCTTGAAGATAAACACGCTTTGACAACTCTGAAGTCTCATCTGGCAGTTTCAGGTCCTGTATTGCGACACTCACACCTTCATGCTTTACTGAACAGTCTTGTTAGACAAGTGGTTTAAGGCTTTTGGTGCCTATTGTCTGCCAACAAAGTTCATCCTCACACCTTTATTAATCAGGGAGGACATAGCCAGTTGTATCACCTTAATACCATAGCAGGCTAAAAAGCTAGACACAAGTCAACAGCTTGGACAATAGTATGAACACACATTCATTTGAGAGAGAAATGTGATATAATACTCATCTAAAAATGTGCAACTGGGAATAGGGTGATATTTGGCCAAGATGATTCAACTACATTGCATTCAAAAACAAGTGCAGGTGACATGCAGTCAGGTGTGTGTGAGTGCTGCTCCAAGAAGTGTCCCTCCCTCCTCTACTCACCTCAGGAATGACAAACTGACCAGCGATCAGCAGCGCCCCCAACAGGTTGTCTCTTCCATCGTTCCTCATCTCATAGATCGGCACCTGAAAGAGGTCATAAAACAACATTTCACCCTTCTGTTATCTTATCTTTATGAAGCAGTTTAGCTGTATGGATGGCAGGTGTACCTGGGAGCCGGTGAGGATGACAGGCTTCCCCAGATTCTCACACATGAAGGACAGAGCGGATGCTGTGTAGGCCATGGTGTCCGTGCCGTGGAGAATAACAAAACCGTCATACTTCTCATAGTGTTTCTGGAACCAAGAGACAAAGAGAACAGGATCAGACTTGAACCCAAGGTTCCAGGGTCAACATGTGTAGCCTACATCTTGCCACAGGCTACTTGAAATAAGTACTGTATTTAATACAAAAGCTGTACAGTACATTTACATAAAAGGAAAGGGACAACTGACTATTACTTCAGTGGATGACTTGAGATTGTTGTTTTATTGCATTATAATACTTCTGCTTATGTAAATGGTAAAAGTCAGGGTTATGGTTAATGTTACTGTGAAGGGCAAGATAAATAAAATGACCACACCAAGTACCTCAATGTCCTTCCCAATTGTAGCCCAGTCATCTGTGGTCATATTGCAAGAGTCCAGCAAGGGGCTGTACTCTAAAACAGTGTACACTATCCTCTTATTTTGTTTGCACAGCCTGGGAAAAGACAAGTTGAGTCATAATCATCCTAAAATAACCAAATCTACAGAAAACACCCAAAGAAGCTCTATGCATCAACAGAGCAGACAGTTTACATAGACACACAAACAATCCAGGTTAAGCAAATGTGGCTATTACATAAAATAAGGAAATCCCTTTAGGGGTGTAGAGACACCCCTCTTTTTTGACTTGGTTATTCTGTTTACTTTACAAACTCATTAAGACATGGAGCCGGTTCTGTTTACATGAGGAAAAGGCAGAAGATAAAGGAAAAGAGTGAAACAAGCCTAGCCTACGTCATGAAGCGAGACAGAGTCTATTTGGTTGGGCCTTCTGTTTCAGCAGCAGGGTGCACAAACCAGTTCCTAAGCGCTGTTTGTGAATTATGGGCATGATGAGGGAGGGGGCGACTCCGTGGGAAGTCTACGATGCTGTATGAGGACTTACTAATTTGCGGGTGTTCTGAGGGGTAAGGGATGCCTTTTGGGAGTATGGAGGGGGGTTGAAAAGGGGTGTGTTTGAGAGCGAGACCCCATGTTCTAATTAGACAGGGGCAGCTCATCCTGGCCTCCCATGCATATTAATATGTCCTCTAGATGGAGGTAACGTTGGCCTCCCATGCATATTTATATGTCCTCTAGATGGAGGTAAAGTTGGCCTCCCATGCATATTAATATGTCCTCTAGATGGAGGTAACGTTGGAGTCCCGTGCATATTAATATGTCCTCTAGATGGAGGTAACGTTGGAGTCCCGTGCATATTAATATGTCCTCTAGATGGAGGTAACGTTGGCGTCCTGTATTCTCCTGCTTGCGCTTTATTAAGAGATTATGCCTGGACTAAGCAGCTGTGCAAAGATTTTCCCCTCAATCTCCCTTTTTAAGACACGGGACAAGACACTGGAGGGCGGAGGGTGCAAATCATACCCTTATTGGGGGTTCAATAGAACAGCAGGGCAAAAAGCAAGCTTACCCTCAGCACCTAACCAAAGGCCTAAAGACACTACCCTAATTATCCCTGGCTCCAGACACAATCCTCAAACATATGTTGTTCATAATCTTAGTGATTGGGCTGCTGGAAACAATATTCAAATCACCAATTATGCATTTATCTCCTGGTATAGCCGACAGTGTGGCAGGGAAATGTGTATTAGCATATAGAGGGTTGGGTAGGACGCTGCCCTGTGGCCTGGCCTGCTGATGAGGACCAGAGTGGTGACAGAGGCAAATGGGAGGTTGGGGTGAAGGCTTCACCCAAAGAATCTCACTGCTGCTTTTCACTCAGCTCTTTAATAAATCAATAGACCAATTTCCTACTCCACACAACGTAAAAAAAAATGAATCAATGTTAGGATATATTGACATTATCTTTGTCAATGTTATTTCAAGTCCACTGCACATGCTCACTGCAAAGCATAATATAAAAAATAAATAACTCAGGCATTAGGGACATTTAATAGCAATGTTTGGTGACAGCTAGTATGTGTTAATCAACATTAACTTGAAGCCACAAAAAGGAAGATAATGATCGTAATAATGAAAATGAACCTTACAGAAGCAAGGATGAAAGAGGATGATTGAATCAACTACTGAAATTACACTGAAAACAGAATGAGACTGATACATTTGTCTGTGGGACGGAATCTGAATCCATACGTCCTATGAATCTCCTGTGAGACTGTTGAAGCGATGAAGAGTAGAAGGCTATGGAGGTGACATGGCAGTCCTCCAAACAAATATTACCATGATCCAAGCAGGCACAGTGCCACCATCCCCCCTTCACGCAAACAGCATTAAAATAGCACGCTTCTGTAATTCTCTTATCTATCCCCTATAACCCAGCCCCACCCTGCCCCCTCCAGTCTCTATATCTGTGGTCCTGAGCTGCTCTGAGTGAGATTGAGGTGGAGGAGCTGAGCCCTATGCTGGCTATCGAGGGGCGATAGCCAACACCCCATGAAGCCAACACCCCTTGAATCCGATTTGCCAGGACCATATTCAGCAGAGGGCCCTCTCGCTGCTCCTGAACACACGCACTGAGAACCAGACTACAGGAATCAAACACGCTCAACACAGATTAGCCTCGCTCTCTGCCAGCGTGGCACCAGCAACCCCTCGCAGGCCTATTCTCTCTCTCTGGCAGCAGCAAAACTCCTGGGGTACTACTGCAACATTACAGAAACGTTATGAGAACTTGACTGTTCTGCACTGGTTTTAGCTAGACATGAACCAATGGGAGTAGCTCCCTCCAGCGGGACTGAGGCGAGGTATCTGAAGAGAGGAAATAAGGGTAGAATGTCAGGCAGGCGTGAACACCACTACTGAAATGCTGCAGCACAACTCCCTGCAAGTGTGTGCTCCAACGATCACTCCCTGACAGGTCCACACAGACAACAGCAGCAAACTGTTCCTGCCAGGCACCCTTTGACACCAGGCGGAACGGATACAGAGGATTCAAACCACACAGCGTAGCGCAGGCACACAGTATGCTACCAGTATTTCAGGACCTTTTTGATAGTTCATCAGCGAGGTCTGTCGGCGTCCTGTCAAAACAACAGACAGTTTTAGAGTGAAATGTTCCCAGGCATGCAGGGAATAGAAACGTGTGTATGATATCCCCCAACAAGCATTGTATATCCTGTAGGCCTACTGCTATGGCGGCGTCATAGTGAACAGATGTTGGGGCATGATATGCTGTGCACTAGAATATGTTGCTACTCAAAGAGCCTTTGAAAAAGCCTTGTATGCCTTATAGGTTGAAAAAGCCATGAAATAAAAGCTGTCAATGGTTAAAAAACAGGAAGCAGAGCGTCACTCTTGTGTTTGAATTTGACAGTCAAATTAAGAAGTTATTCTAATCCAGTATGTGCAATACACACTCATCTCCTGTGTAAAGAAATGGTAAGGGCTTGAAAATGTATGTATCGGTAGAACCGGTAGGTTGCGGTCCCCTTCACATATTTCTATAACACCAGTTATAGACTAACTACTATTACTCTACTCTAATTTTATCATCATCTGTATCAAACTCCAAGCTCTCCATCTGAAGTTTTCAGTCAAATAGCACAAGGTTTCATTACTCTAAATCTATAGTGATGATGTGTTACATAGATAGTAATCTTTTCAGTGTAAATGTTTGTACGAAGACTGTGCAATAAAGTAAACCATGTCAACATTTAACTCTAGCCTATATATTAATAACAGCAAAGACAAAGTAAGGGGGGGAGGTGGAGTGTATGGGTGAATTACGGCAGGACAAGGGTGTTCTCCTGTGGGCCACCTATGCTGTCGTCCAGGGCATACTGCTCATCATGGAGGTTGGGAAGCTTTCGCAGGGCCTTCACAAACACATTAGGGCCTGGGGGTGAGAGCACTGTGGATGAGAGAGAGACAGAGAGAGAAGGTGTTGCCATTAGTGTACAGAGCAACATAACTAATCAGTCAGAGTTCAGGAAAGGTGAGCCCAATGATAGCCTACATAGATCTGAGTGTGGTGTTACTTTTGAAAAGAGGGTAGCAGTACGCAACATTTTGGAGCGTTCAGATAGAAATATGCCATGTAGAACACACGCTCTTTCTGACATGTAGAATAAGGTTTCACGTCAGCTCTTTTCGTGGCATTTCTATCTGCAACGTTCAATAACGTTTGGCTATGAAAGCGTTTGGCTACCGAATGGAGCCCAGGTTTACCATTCCCAGTAAATCATGTACATGTCTTGTATTGTACTCAACCCTAGTGGCAAATGTGAGAATCACATCAATATGAAAAGTAGGCTGTTTGGAATATAGTTCTAATCATTCATGTATTGGGAAATGTCTTACAGTTCAAGTTGGAAGTTTACATACACCTTAGCCAAGTATATTTAAACTTAGTTTTTCATCATTCCTGACATTTAATCCTAGTAACAATTCCCTGTCTTAGGTCAGTTAGATCACCACTTTATTTTAAGAATGTGAAATGCCAGAATAATAGAGAGAATTATTTCTTTCAGCTTTTATTTCTTTCATCACATTCCCCGTGGGTCAAAAGTTTACATACACTCAATTAGTATTTGGTAGCATTGCCTTTAAATTGTTTAACTTGGGTCAAACGTTTTGGGTAGCGTTCCACAAGCTTCCCACAATAAGTTGGTTGAATTTTGTCTCATTCCTCCTGACAGAGCTGGTGTAACTGAGTCAGGTTTGTAGGCCTCCTTGCTCGCATACGATTTTCAGTTCTGCCCACAAATGTTCTATGAGATTGAGGTCAGGGCTTTGTGTTGGAAACTCCAATACCTTGACTTTGTTGTCCTTAAGCCATTTTGCCACAACTTTGGAAGTATGCTTGGGGTCATTGTCCATTTGGAAGACCCATTTGCGACCAAGCTTAACTTCCTGACTGATATCTTGAGATGTTGCTTCAATATATCCACACAATTTTCAATCCTCATGATGCCATCTGTCAAACGCTCCTGAAACACTTCAGCAAGCAGGCCTTTCTAATCGACCTGGCCGGGGTATCCTGGAAGGATATTGATCTCATCCCGTCAGTAGCGGATGCCTGGTTATTTAAAAAAACTGCCTTCCAAACCATCTTAAATAAGCATGCCCCATTCAAGAAATTTAGAACCAGGAACAGATATAGCCCTTGGTTCTCCCCAGAACTGACTGCCCTTAAAACTAGTTAGGGATAGGCGGGATGCAAATGTCTCAACTGGCCAATTGCCAGGGAAAATGCATTGCGCCAAATTCAAATAAAATACTATAAAATTCAAACTTTCATTAAATCACACATAAGATATTCAATTAAAGCTACACTCGTTGTGAATCCAGCCAACATGTCAGATTTTAAAAATGCTTTTCGGGCGAAAGCATAAGAAGCTATTATCTGATAGCCTGCACCAGCAGTAAACAAAGGGGTTAGCATATTTCAACACTGCAGGCGCTACACAAAATGCTGAAATAAAATATAAAACGTGCATTACCTTTGACTAGCTTCTTTTCTTGGCACTCCAATATGTCCCATAAACATCACAATTTGTCCTTTTGTTCGATTAATTCCGTCCATATACATCCAAAATGTCCATTTATAACGCGTGTTTGATCCAGAAAAAAACAGCTTACAAAAAATGCAACGTCACTACAAAATATTTCAAAAGTTGCCTATAAACTTTGCCAAAATATTTCAAACTACTTTTGTAATACAACTTTGGGTATTTTTAAACGTTAATAATCGATCAAATTGTAGACGGGGCAATCTGTGTTCAATGAATGAAAACAAACCAGCACAACTTTTCACGTCTTGCGCAACTCACAAAAGTGTACCCAGTTCCTAGTTGGCCTACTGCTTCATTGCACAAAGGAATAACCTCAACCAAATTCCAAAGACTGGTGACTACCAGTGGAAGCGGTAGGAACTGAATACAGGTTCCTAAGAAATATCCCTTGGCAATTACATGTCAGGTAACAGAGAGAGGCAAAAAAAACAACATCTGAACAGTTAGACCTCTGGGTTTTGCCTGCTACATAAATTCTGTTATACTTACAGACACGATTCAAACAGTTTCAGATACTTCCGAGTGTTCTCTATCCAAATCTATGAATAATATGCATATCTGATATTCTTGGCATGAGTAGCAGGGAGTTTAAATTGGGCACGCTATTTATCCAAATGTGAAAATTCTGCCCCCTAGCCCCAACACAAAATCCTCCTATGGCGTTCTGCATTAGCATCGAACAGCCCCCGTGATATGCAGCTTTTCAGGGAAGCTAGAAACCAATATACACAGGCAGTTAGAAAAGCCAAGGCTAGCTTTTTCAAGCAGAAATTTGCTTCCTGCAACACTAACTCAAAAAAGTTCTGGGACACTGTAAAGTCCATGGAGAATAAGAACACCTCCTCCCAGCTGCCCACTGCACGGAAGATAGGAAACACTGTCACCACTGAAAAATCCACTATAATTGAGAATTTCAATAAGCATTTTTCTACGGCTGGCCATGCCTTCCACCTGGCTACCCCTACCCCGGTCAACAGCACTGCACCCCCCACAGCAACTCGCCCAAGCCTTCCCCATTTCTCCTTCTCCCAAATCCAGTCAGCTGATGTTCTGAAAGAGCTGCAAAATCTGGACCCCTACAAATCAGCCGGGCTAGACAATCTGGACCCTTTCTTTCTAAAATTATCTGCCGAAATTGTTACTAGCCTGTTCAACTTCTCTTTCGTGTTGTCTGAGATTTCCAAAGATTTGAAAGCAGCTGCGGTCATCCCCCTCTTCAAAGGGGGGAACACTCTTGACCCAAACTGCTACAGACCTATATCTATCCTACCCTGCCTTTCTAAGGTCTTCAAAAGCCAAGTCAACAAACAGATTACCGACCATTTAGAATCTCACCATACCCTCTCTGCTATGCAATCTGGTTTCAGAGCTGGTCATGGGTGCACCTCAGCCACGCTCAAGGTCCTAAATTATATCTTAACCGCCATCGATAACAAACATTACAGTGCAGCCATATTCATTGATCTGGCCAAGGCTTTCGACTCTGTCAATCACCACATCCTCATCGGCAGACTCGACAGCCTTGGTTTCTCAAATGATTGCCTCGCCTGGTTCACCAACTACTTCTCTGATAGAGTTCAGTGTGTCAGTCTCTATGGGGGTGCCACAGGGTTCAATTCTTGGACCGACTCTCTTCTCTGTATACATCAATGATGTCGCTCTTGCTGCTGGTGAGTCTCTGATCCACCTCTACGCAGACGACACCATTCTGTATACTTCTGGCCCTTCTTTGGACACTGTGTTAACAACCCTCCAGGCAAGCTTTAATGCCATACAACTCTTCTTCCGTGGCCTCCAATTGCTCTTAAATACAAGTAAAATGAAATGCATGCTCTTCAACCGATTGCTGCCTGCACCTGCCCGCCTGTCCAACATCACTACTCTGTACGGCTCTGACTTACGTGAACAACTACAAATACCTAGGTGTCTGGTTAGACTGTAAACTCTCCTTCCAGACCCACATCAAACATCTCCAATCCAAAGTTAAATCTAGAATTGGCTTCCTATATCGCAACAAAGCATCCTTCACTCATGCTGCTAAACATACCCTTGTAAAACTGACCATCCTACCAATCCTCGACTTCGGCGATGTCATTTACAAAATAGCCTCCAATACCCTACTCAACAAATTGGATGCAGTCTATCACAGTGCCATCCGTTTTGTCACCAAAGCCCCATATACTACCCACCATTGCGACCTGTACGCTCTCGTTGGCTGGCCCTTGCTTCATACTCATCGCCAAAACCACTGGCTCCATGTCATCTACAAGACCCTGCTAGGTAAAGTCCCCCCTTATTTCAGCTCGCTGGTCAACATAGCATCACCCACCTGTAGCACGCACTCCAGCAGGTACAGTGCCTTGCGAAAGTATACGGCCCCCTTGAACTTTGCGACCTTTTGCCACATTTCAGGCTTCAAACATAAAGATATAAAACTGTATTTTTTTGTGAAGAATCAACAACAAGTGGGACACAATCATGAAGTGGAACGACATTTATTGGATATTTCAAACTTTTTGAACAAATCAAAAACTGAAAAATTGGGCGTGCAAAATTATTCAGCCCCTTTACTTTCATTGCAGCAAACTCTCTCCAGAAGTTCAGTGAGGATCTCTGAATGATCCAATGTTGACCTAAATGACTAATGATGATAAATACAATCCACCTGTGTGTAATCAAGTCTCCGTATAAATGCACATGCACTGTGATAGTCTCAGAGGTCCGTTAAAAGTCATATATTGCACAAATCTGGCCTTTATGGAAGAGTGGCAAGAAGAAAGCCATTTTTTAAAGATATCCATAAAAAGTGTCGTTTAAAGTTTGCCACAAGCCACCCGGGAGACACACCAAACATGTGGAAGAAGGTGCTCTGGTCAGATGAAACCAAAATTGAACTTTTTGGCAACAATGCAAAACATTATGTTTGGCGTAAAAGCAACACAGCTCATCACCCTGAACACACCATACCCACTGTCAAACATGGTGGTGGCAGCATCATGGTTTGGGCCTGCTTTTCTTCAGCAGGGACAGGGAAGATGGTTAAAATTGATGGGAAGATGGATGGAGCCAAATACAGGACCATTCTGGAAGAAAACCTGATGGAGTCTGCAAAAGACCTGAGACTGGGACGGAGGTTTGTCTTCCAACAAGACAATGATCCAAAACATAAAGCAAAATCTACAATGGAATGGTTCAAAAATAAACATATCCAGGTGTTAGAATGGCCAAGTCAAAGTCCAGACCTGAATCCAATCGAGAATCTGTGGAAAGAACTGAAAACTGCTGTTCACAAATGCTCTCCATCCAACCTCACTGAGCTCGAGCTGTTTTGCAAGGAGGAATGGGAAAAAATGTCAGTCTCTCGATGTGCAAAACTGATAGAGACATACCCCAAGCGACTTACAGCTGTAATCGCAGCAAAAGGTGGCGCTACAAAGTATTAACTTAAGGGGGCTGAATAATTTTGCACGCCCAATTTTTCAGTTTTTGATTTGTTAAAAAAGTTTGAAATATCCAATAAATGTCGTTCCACTTCATGATTGTGTCCTACTTGTTGTTGATTCTTCACAAAAAAATACAGTTTTATATCTTTATGTTTGAAGCCTGAAATGTGGCAAAAGGTTGCAAAGTTCAAGGTGTCCGAATACTTTCGCAAGGCACTGTATATCTCTCTGGTCACCCTCAAAACCAATTATTTATTTGGCCGCCTCTCCTTCCAGTTCTCTGCTGCCAATGACTGGAACGAACTACAAAAATCTCTGAAACTGGAAACACTTATCTCCCTCACTATCTTTAAGCACTAGCTGTCAGAGCAGCTCACAGATTACTGCACCTGTATATAGCCCATCTGTATATATTTTATATATTTATTTAATTTGCTCCTTTGCACCCCATTATTTTTATTTCTACTTTGCACATTCTTCCACTGCAAATCTACCATTCCAGTGTTTTAATTGCTATATTGTATTTACTTTGCCACCGTGGCCTTTTTTTTGGCCTTTACCTCCCTTATCTCACCTCATTTGCTTACATCGTATATAGACTTGTTTCTACTGTATTATTGACTGTATGTTTGTTTTACTCCATGTGTAACTCTGTGTCGAACTGCTTTGCTTTATCTTGGCCAGGTCGCAATTGTAAATGAGAACTTGTTCTCAACTTGCCGACCTGGTTAAATAAAGGTAAAATAAAAAAATTATTTAGAAGCTTCTGATAGGCTAATTGACCTCATTTGAGTCAATTGGAGGTGTACCTGTGGATGTATTTCAAGGCCTACCGCAAACTCACTGCCTCTTAGCTTGACATCATGGGAAAATCTAAATAAATCGGCCAAATCTGGTTCATCCTTGGGAGCAATTTCCAAATGCCTGAAGGTACCACGTTCATATTTACAAACAATAGTATGCAAGTATAAACACCATGGGCCCACGCCGCATCAAACCGCTCAGGAAGGAGATGCGTTCTGTCTCCTAGAGATGAACGTACTTTGGTGCGAAAAGTGCAAGTATATCACAGAACAACAGCAAAGGACCTTGTAAAGATGCTGGAGGAAACAGGTACAAAAGTATCAATATCCACAGTAAAACGAGTCCTATATCGACATGACCTGAAAGGCCACTCAGCAAGAAGAAGCCACTGCTAAAAAACAGCCATAAAAAAGCCAGACTACGGTTTGAAACTGCACATGGGGAAAAACATCATACTTTTTGGAGTAATGTCCTCTGGTCTGATGAAACAAAAATAGAACTGTTTGGACATACTGACCATCGTTATGTTTGGACTAAAAAGGGGGCGGCTTGTTAGCTGAAGAATACCATCCCAACCGTGAAGCACTGGGGTGGCAGCATCATGTTGTGGGTGTGCTTTGCTGCAAGAGGGATTGGTGCAATTCACAAAATAATTATATTTTTTCACCTTTATTTAAGTCAGTTAAGAGCAAATTCTTATTTTCAATGATGGCCTAGGAACAGTGGGTTAACTGCCTTGTTCAGGGGCAGAACGACAGATTTTTACCTTGCCAGCTCGGGGATTCGATCTTGCAACCTTTCGGTTACTCGTCCAACGCTCTATCCATTAGGCTACCTCCTGCCCCATGACATAATTTTCTGTAATTTCCCAAGCTGTTTAAAGGCACAGTCAACTTAGGGTATGTAAACATCTGACCCACTGGAATTGTGATTAAGTGAAATAATCTGTCTGTAAACAATTGTTGGAAAAATTACTTGTATGACACAAGTAATTTTTCCAACAATTGTTTACAGACAGATTATTTCACGTACAAAGTAGTACTAACTGACTTGCCAAAACTATAGAACACCATCATGATGGTGGCAGCATCATGCTGTGGGTATGTTTTTCAGGGACTGGGAAACTGTTCAGAATTGAAGGAATGATGGATGGTGCTAAATACAGGGAAATTCTTGAGGGAAACCTGTTTCAGTCTTCCAGAGATTTAAGACTGGGACGGAGGTTCACCTTCCAGCAGGACAATGACCCTAAACATACTGCTAAAGCAACACTTGAGTGGTTTAAGGGGAAACATTCAAATGTCTTGGAATGGCGTATTCAAAGCCCAGACCTAAGTCCAATAGAGAAACTGTGACTTAAAGATTGCTGTACACCACAGAACCCATCCAACTTGAAGGAGCTGAAGCAGTTTTGCCTTGAAGAATGTACAAAAATCCTAGTGGCTAGATTTGCCAAGCTTATAGAGACATACCCCAAGAGACTTGCAGCTGTAATTGCTGCAAAAGGTGGCTCAACAAAGTAGTGACTTTGGGGGGGGTGAATAGTTATGCATGTTTAAGTTCTGTTTTTTGTCTTATTTCTTGTTTTTTACAAGAAAAATATATTTTGCATCTTCAAAGTGGTAGGCATGTTGTGTAAATCAAATGATACAAACCCCACAAAAATGTGTTTTAATTCCAGGTTGTAAGGCAACAAAATAGGAAAAATGCCAAGGGGGGTGAATACTTTCGCAAGCCACTGTATGCTAAAAACAGAGAACACATAAAAACAACACATACAGAGACATTAGAACAGCACATCATCATCACTATGCACACTGGCCTGTAGTGTCTCTTGGGGATGATGTTTCTATGACCCCCAAGCTGGTGCAGCTTCTTTATCTTCAAGCCAAAGTTTTCATGCGTTTTGCAAGAACACGTTTCTTTGTCTGTAACTCTCTGGTGGCCAGTCCAAAAAAGCTTAAGTTTAAATAATTGAGGCTTGGAAAGGTTGGCCTTATCATACAGAAATCTTCTATGAAGATAGTGTCCGTTAAGGCTCTCTTACGGAATATCTGTCCCTTTTTCCGGATTTCTGCAGATTTCTCATTCATTACAGTGGAGACTTCATCTTGATGAAGGAAGCCGTTAACACGTGTGCGCATTAGTCTTCTCTGGCTGTTATTGGGTAATGTTCTCTGATGACCTCTCTTTGTAGTTTTCTTCTGGACCTCTCTGCCTTCCATGTTGACAATTACCTGCTTCCTCTTGGCCATCATCTCACGTCTTTTCAGTCTTTTCTTGAGGTTGACCATCTCTTTGGTCCTCTCCAGAAGCTTCTCTTCTGTGTAACGCAACTTTGACCTACATTGTTCTTCAGTTTTCTTTCTTCTGTTCCTCTTTTTTGGTGATTCCTTTGGGGTAGATGTCTTCATTGGTCCTGGTGTCTGTAGAGATGTCTCTCTTCTTTCATAAGTTGAGATGATGGCAGGGACATTTACCTGCTGAGGTGAGAATGGCTGTTCTCTTGGGGAGGCTGTGTCTTCTTGAAGATTTTGAATAACTTCTTCATTTGCTTCTTGTTGAAGTGTATCATCTTCCTGTCTTTATGATGTCATGTCCAATACAGATTTTAGCTGTTTCTTTCTTCTGAAATAACTTTTTGAGTTTTACCGCCACAGTTTTTTCTTCTTTTCATGTTGCTTCTTTGTCAGATCTTGAGTTTTCTTTATTTTACCATTTTGATTTCGTTTTTGATATCTGGAACTGGGAAGGAAGCATGACATGAAATGAGCATGTCTCAAAACATGGGGAAAATCTCACTGTTATGGACACGTCATCCTATAGTATAGACTGAATGGCTTACAGAATGTGTGTGTGTGCGTATGCATCCTACAGTAGGGACTGAATGGCTTTCAGACAGTGTGTGTGCGCGTATGCATCCTACAGTATGGACTGAATGGCTTACAGACTGTGTGTGTGTCTGTGTGTACACATCCTATAGTAGGGACTGAATGGCTTTCAGACTGTGTGTGTGCGCATATGCATCCTACAGTAGGGACTGAATGGCTTACAGACTGTGTGTGTGTGTCTGTGTGTACACATCCTATAGTAGGGACTGAATATCTTACAGACTGTGTGTATGTCTGTGTGTACATATCCTATAGTAGGGACTGAATATCTTACAGACCGTGTGTGTGTCTGTGAGTACACATCCTATAGTAGGGACTGAATGGCTTACAGACTGTGTGTGTGTCTGTATGTACACATCCTATAGTAGGGACTGAATATCTTACAGACCGTGTATGTGTCTGTGTACACATCCTATAGTAGGGACTGAATATCTTACAGACCGTGTGTGGACATCCTATAGTGCAAACTAAATGGCTTTACTGATTGTGTGTGTGTGGTGGACGTGTGACATCCTATAGACACTGTATGAGGGCATAAGCTTTCTATAGACTATATATATGCTAACTACTCTTGCTGTAACCTCTCCAACCCCTAACCTCTCTCTCTCGTTCCTTATATACTCTTCCAGCAGTTCTGTTGGGGTGAACTTTTTCTCTGAATTTTGTCAGCCTAGCCTTCGCTAAAGCTTTATTTTTGTCCCTTGCTGACTGTTTGCAATTAAACAAGACATAAAGAAAAATATCAACAGTTAGTAAATAATATTTAAATTAATAGTTAATTATATATATTTAAAAAATATAGTCTGTGATTCAATTCTCATTACCGAAACAGAAGTTCTCTCTACCGCAACTGGCCTTAAATTGCAGCGGTAAGTGAGAAAGGTGTTGCGGAGGTTGAGGAACCTTAGCATGTTTTGCTAACAATAGAGAAGACATGATGACTGAGCAAATGTTTGCTTAATGTACATAATTAGACATTAATATAGTATATTTTCTTAGAAAATGTTAAATCTAACATTTTTTTAAATGTGGAAACCTACCTGTATCGGTAATGATAATTAATACTGTCGTGTACGCAGTCTGACAAGAGAATGTTTAACTTTTAACTGGAGAAATATAAAGATATCTGCTTCCCTGGTAGCCATCTTGAAGGTACTGGCAGATGTGTTGCTTCATTCAAAATCACATAAACAGTCCTTAAATCACATGTAAACAGTCCTTAAAAAATGTTGCGGAGGGTGAGAACATCAGTCATGGACAATTTATTTTTCCACAATTTTTTTCATTATTATTATACATTAATATTCAGTTAATATTTTTTTCTGTCAATTGAAAACATTAGTAGAACATCCATTAATTTTTTTCAGAATATTTTCAGAACATAACATACATTCAGACAGAGCTGGACGGTAATGAGTTCTTCAGCAGAAAATGCAATAAAATAGAAAAATAATTCATTCCTATGTTGAAATGACTCTTTGTGCAAGGTAGAGAACACTTATCTTTATTATGATATTTCTTATATTACTAAATGACATGTTTTCTATTTAAAATCATTACTGCCATGGTATTTGAATGGTTTCATGAGAAGGACCCAATAAAGCAACAACAGAGCCTGGGTCTTCAATGGTGAAGTCAGTTACCACTGAGTGCATATTTCCAGAAATTAGTCCCCAAGTAGCCTGAGTGCGAGAAGGCTGCAGGCTAAGTGGTACACTGGCACATGACTGCTAATGCGTTTCAATGGGAGAGATGAGGCAGGGCAGCTGAGAGGAGTGAAACCTTAGTGCAAGGAGTGAAACCTGTGCAAGAACAAACTGGCCGAATAAAATTATGACCTGTGAAGATGGAAAGATTGCATATAGACAAATCTTGGGACTTCCAAACAGAACCTTTGGAACGGTGTGAAAACACTAGACCTAGAAACTATGGCCATGTTATTTATGGTCTAGTGTTTACTCCAAGTACCATCCACAGTAGTTCCTCAAGGTTCTGTTTCAGGATCTCTCACCCCTGGTAAACTGCGAATGTAGCTAGAAAGTTTCCTCCATCAATGTGTTGCATCAACATGCGTTACACAGCATCATTCAAATAAACAAATAAATGTACTTTGTTTGGGGAACAACAAATACATTCTAAAAGTCCCGGTCAAAAACGCTTTACCTTCATCATGGTACACCATCCCGATAGTTCCTCCGGTATGGATGACCAAGAGTCGCACTTTAGGGTGTGAAGCTGGAGCCAGACATGACTTTTTACAATACGCCATGATGACTAGACATCTGATGGCAGGGAAGAATGCATATCAAACTAAGGGATGTTCTTAAAGTGACAGACCGCTACCAATGATGGCGCTGTGAAGTGCCAAAACGCAATTTACAGATAAACTTAGCTATATCAAATCTGTAATGTTACTAATCTGCTTGATTTGATTATAAACCTAAGCAAATAATGATTCACAATGATAATATTGCCCAAAATGTTTTTCCAAGTTAAAATAATCCACATGCAATGACGACAGTGAGACTAAGACTCACCAGAAGATAGAAGTTGCTATAGTGTAGAGATACGTGTAGAGGACGTACGTTAATGGTTATTCGTCAATAGCCTCCAAGGATAATTTCAAAGGAGTGCCGTTTTCAACCAATAAATAAAAATGGTAGGCCTATCCTTGTTGGTAAAAACACGTGATCATTTAGGGAGTAATTAACCCTTGTGTGGTTTTCATGTTTTTGTAATTCACCCAATGTACACGGGGGTCTGATGGACTCACAACATTATTGGGTTTTTAAAGCAATACAGACATAATAATTCACGTAAAAATACATAATACTTAATACCTAGATGTTGACATATCAATTACAAGCAATATAGACAGCATACGTGGTTAATATTAGCCATTTACCTCTGCTAGATCACATTTATCAATGAAAGTGCTATTCGTTTTTTGGGATAAAATGTGATTTTTGTAAACAAAAATCGATTATATTCAAGACATTATCTTGAACAAATATAAATTAAACAACATTTTCATCTCTATTGATGTTTATTGCTTTGAACTGAAGAAATTGGAAGGACAGATTTTACATACAGTATTTTATGGAAATGATAAATGAGCCCCATTGAACACAAATTAAGGCCTGTCTACACACCACATTAGGGACAGTTTTACTGTGTGTGTGTTGGAAATGTATTTATTGCAGTTGATGCATGTGTACTGTGTCTTCCTGTCCTTCTTGGGTCCACACACATCTCAGCGCTTCTTCTTATTGCTACCGGCTGTAATCTAGAATGATGAAGACACTAAGTTCAGGAATTTGACTAACATCTCACTCACTCACATATATAGTTAAGTTACAGCAGGCCAAGGTAGGACAGTCAGACACAGATGCAACAACATCACTCACACTTACTTCCGGTATTGGAGTAGTTGGTTCTGTGTGTCGGGTGGATGGGGCACCAGTATCCTCCTCCTGAATCCTCCTCACGATGGCTGCAGAAGCTGGGATCATTGGAATATGTTGCCTCCTGGATTTGAGGTCTTACCTATGCCTTGCTCAGCTCCTAGAGAGAGAGCTGTCTCCTCTGGAGCTTCCCTCTGTTCCAATCTGGGTTCAACGCCATCCAGATGACAAACACGTTGTATGCCGAGATGTCCAATATGTTGAGGAATATCACAAGTGGCCAACGTAGGGTTCTTTTTTTGCATTTTTCCTTTCTTTGGCACGTAGGACACTTGGGACGTGTCGGCCTTGAGCACAAACTTAAAGGCCTATTCCTTGTATTCAGCAGCTGAGGTAGGAGCTCTGGCTTGTTTTCTCGTACTGTTCCTACCATCGTCAGCCTCCTCCTTGAGGAGCTCTTGTCCCAGCTTGCGCAAACTAAAATGTTTCATTGCATGTGATGTGGCAACGGAGTCCCTGTGTCACGTCCAGGACAACACGCATCCCTTGGTTCTTCTCAGGGGCTCCTCCATCTGGCTTCCGCGTATATATTTGCAAGTTCCACACAAATGATGAAGCAGCATCACAGGCAGCCCAGATCTTGATTCCATATTTTGCGGGTTTAGATGATATGTACTGCCTGAAGGGGCAGAAGCCCCTAAATGGCATAAGCTGCTCATCAACAGTAACGTTGGGCCCAGGGTTGTCAAACAGGGGAAGGCGGTCCACCCACTTGTCCCACACTGACCTGATTGCAGCTAACTTGTCTCTCTTCCCTCCAAGCTGGTCTGGTGTCTTGGTTAACGAAGCAGATAGTGACTTTGTGCAGGTTCCTGCAAGACATTGTGTAGTTTCACATACTGTACTACAAAGGGTAAAGAGTGCGAGAAAAGCGGGAGACAGACAGACAGGTTCTTGGTGCTATATTGAAACAGCAAGCCCAGGGAGGAGGAAGACCGGAGTGAAGGCACACAGCAAACCTTTTTGTTTCATTTTTACCTACACACACACTTTTACTACCCTCAGGTCCGTCCAGTGGACCTGAACACCACATATGTCATATAAATGTGTAGGGGGGTGCACAGTGTGTCCTCAATTGAAAATGTGTTATTTTACATGTTCTTCACAGAAAATGAGCCAAGGCCAATGAGCCTCAGGTTGTAAAAATATTTCATTGTATTATTGTTCTTTAAGTAAACATTGAAAATGGGTCCCACAGACCGAACACCACACAAGGGTTAAAGGCTCTAATTTTATAATTTGTCATTTTGCTTTTTATTAGTTTCCATGGTTCTCATCTGTAATCCTGACAGTGGAGACATAAGTCTGGCACAAAAATCAAGGTCTCTGGCTACATCAGATACATTAGAAACCAGAATGGTTGACATTTCATTTTGTATGCAGTTCACAAATAGCCACTTCTGCCTCTCAATTGTGTCATTCTGCCTTGCCCAAAACCTTCTTTTTAACTTCTTATTTATATTTCTGCAGTATATTTTTCCTCCTACCACAGCATGTATTGATATTTTCAATAATTATATTACTGTTGATATATTTTCAGTGCTATCATAATGTTTGGTGTTTTTACAACAGTCGTTTCTAAACTTTCTGTTTCTATTTAATTCTTCCCGCTACTTAAACGTCATCGTCCTTGGAATGGACATTCCGTTATTTGCCAGTAGATTGTGCAAAATTACACAATGCAATTAAACAGGACAATACAGTTTTTTACAAACGCTTACACACAGTGAAACCATTAACTCATGTCCCTGATCTTCAGACCAAGTCTGCAAAACCCCAAGCACGTTATCTGCTTTACACTCACTTTGCAAAACACTAAACAGAGTCTCTACATTAGACACATCATTCAAAACTAACAGGTCTTGTGTTTTGTTTGGAAAACACTGCCATACCAAATGCCACACTCATTCACCGATTTCACACGTCAGCACAGGGTGTAGGTAAAGACTTATAGCTAATTTCTTCACTTAGAAATCAGAGCTTGAGCACCATAAATAGGCTTCAGGTTGGCTTTCTTGGTTTCGACAACAATGGAGGCCAATTTTGGAGAGAGAGTTGGTGGAAGAGGAGTGAGAATAAGATGGAGACGAGGACAAGGACATGGAGCAGGACAAGCCAATTTGTTTATCTTCTACTGTATTTGTTTTGTCACTGTTCATCCCAAAATCTGGATGAAAATACAATGTTTTGAGAAATAAATACATTTTATTTTCCCCCTTGCATTTCTGTTGACAGTGTAAATATATGCGGAATATGCACACATACTTTATATATTTGTGCACATACATGTACAGTTGAAGTCGGAAGTTTGCATACACCTTAGCCAAATACATTTAAACTCAGTTTTACACAATTCCTGACAAATAATCCTAGTACAAATTCCCTGTTTTAGGTCAGTTAGGATCACCACTTTATTTTAAGAATGTGAAATGTCAGAATAATAGTAGAGAGAATGATTTATTACAGATTTGATTTCTTTCATCACATTCTCTGTGGGTCAGTAGTTTACATACACTCAATTAGTATTTGGTAGCGTTGCCTTTAAATTATTTAACTTGGGTCAAACGTTTAGGGTAGCCTTCCACAAGCTTCCCACAATAAGTTGGGTGAATTTTGGCCCATTCCTCCTGACAGAGCTGGTGTAACTGAGTCAGGTTTGTAGGCCTCCTTGCTCGCACACGGGTTGTGCTGTGGGGGAGATCTTTGTGGGCTATACGCGGCCTTGTCTCAGGACGGTAAATTGGTGGTTGAAGATATCCCTCTAGTGATGTGGGGGCTGTGCTTTGGCAAAGTGGGTGGGGTTATATCCTGCCTGTTTGACCCTGTCCGGGGGTATCGTCGGACGGGGCCACAGTGTCTCTCGACCCCTCCTGTCTCAGCCTCCAGTATTTATGATGCAGTAGTTTATGTCGGGGGGCTAGGGTCAGTCTGTTATATCTGGAGTATTTATCCTGTCTTATCTGGTGTCCTGTGTGAATTGAAGTATGCTCTCTCTAATTCTCTCGGCATTTCTCTCTCTTTCCTTTCTTTCTCTCATTCTCTCGGAGGACCTGATCCCTAGGGCCATGCCTCAGGACTACCTGGCTTGATGACTCCTTGCTGTCCCCAGTCCACCTGGCCATGCTGCTGCTCCAGTTTCAACTGTTCTGCCTGACCTGTTCACCGGACGTGCTACCTGTCCCAGACCCGTTTCAACTCTCTAGAGACAGTAGGAGCGGTAGAGATACTATGAATGATCGGCTATGAAAAGCCAACTGACATTTACTACTGAGGTGCTGACCTGTTGCACCCTCGACAACCGCTGTGATTACTATTATTTGACCCTGCTGGTCATCTATGAACATTTGAACATTTTGGCCATGTTATGATATAATCTCCACCTGGCCCAGCCAGAATAGGACTGGCACCCCTCATAGCCTGGTTCCTCTCTAGGTTCTGGCCTTTCTAGGGAGTTTTTCCTAGCCACCATGCTTCTACACCAGCATTGCTTGCTGTTTGGGGTTTTATGCTGGGTTTCTGTATAGCACTTTGTGACATCAGCTGATGTAAGAAGGGCTTTATAAATCATTTTGATTGATTTTTTCTTCCTGAGCGGTATGACAGCTGCTTGGTCCCATGGTGTTTATACTTGCGTACTATTGTTTGTACATATGAATGTGGTACCTTCATGCATTTGGAAATTGCTCCCAAGGATGAACCAGACTTGTGGGGGTCTTGGATGATTTATTTTGATTTTCCCATGATGTCAAGCAAAGAGGCACTGAGTTTGAAGGTAGGCCTTGAAATACATCCACAGGCACACTTCCTTCAAATGATGTCAATTAGCCTAACAGAAGCTTCTAAAGCCACAACATAATTTTCTGGAATTTTCCAAGCTGTTTAAAATAACAGTCAACTTAGTGTATGTAAACTTCTGGCCAACTGGTATTGTGATACAGTGAATTATAAGTGATCTGTCTGTAAACAATTGATGGAAAAATGACTTGTGTCATGCACAAAGTAGATGTCCTAACCGACTTGCCAAAACTATAGTTTGTTAACAAGACATTTGTGGAGTGGTTGAAAAACAAGTTTTAATGACTCCATCGAAAATGTATGTAAACTTCCGATTTCAACTGTATAAGCACCTATGTGGGTTGTAGGCTATGGTCCTTGATTGACTGACCTGTACCCTTGTTGCAGTCATTACACAATACCTACTTATCTCTTCTAGCCATCAGAACAACCCTGCATAAACTGACTGTCCCTGGCTCTGGCTGTACGAATAACAAACATACAGTACACACACATAGACCCACACATAGACCCACCCACACACACACAAACAAAGACATGTATAAACATACACAATGGAAGTAACTGGAATCGAAAACATTTCAACCAATGAATATATTGGTTAACTTACAATGCTCTTAAATTGAACACAGTGAGAATACAAACAAATTAGAAGTGAAACATGAAGGACCGTTTCTAAAGGACATTGTTTGTACAGTGTCTTTCATCAACTATAAACTTTGCTTGACAAGGAGCTTCAGGGATGCAAGCTTTGAAAGCAGAGTGTCGATACACCAGCTTGTATACCTAGCATACAATGGTTTTCCTTCCCTGAGACGTTTTTTCTCTTTCAAGGTTTGGGTGATAGTCAGAGATATGGAGGGAGAATACTCATTTCAACCACCATATCAAGTAACTGTCAGCATGTCTAGACCAGGGGTTTCAGATGCTGTTGCCTGGTCATCGCTGAGGAATTAAAGCCCTTGTGGGTCACAATACCGCCGGGCTTTAGGGCCTTTAGAAACCAAATGGCCCATTGTTGTCACTGAGAACTTGAATTTTCATGAGATGGCTGATAGGTTTGTTTTGTCTGCACTACCTCCTCCCAATCCATCTCACGGCACTGACAAAATATTAAATGTTGACAGCAGTTTGGCATGTTTCTACGGGCTGTAATGGAACTTTTTGAACTTTTCATCTGACGCGACCTGAACGCGCTTTTGGATTTGTTTACCAAACGCCTTAACATAAGAAGATATTTGGACATAACTGATGGACATTATCAAACATTTATGATGGAACTGGGATTCCTGCGAGTGCATTCTGATGAACATCATCAAAGGTAAGTGAATATTTAAAATGCTATTTCTGAGTAATGTTGACTACCCAATGTGGTGGGTATCTTTTTGGCTGCTTTGTTGTCTAAAGGCTGTACTCAGATTATTGCATGGTTTGCTTTCTCCGTAAATTTTTTTTAAAATCTGACACAGCGGTTGCGTTAAGGAGAAGTTTATCTAAAGTTCCATGTATAATAGTCGTATCTTTATCAATGTTAATTATGAGTATTTCTGTAAATTGCTGTGGCTCTCTGCAATATCACCACATGTTTAGAACTACTGAACGTAACGCGCCAATGTAAACTCAGATTTTGTTATATAAATATGAACTTGCATCCCACTTGGGCAAAAGCCAGGTAAAATGCAGCGTGGCAAATAAAAAATAAATGATATAAAAATCTAACTTTCATTAAATCACATGTAAGATACTTAATTAAAGCTACACTCGTTGTGAATCCAGCCAACATGTCAGATTTTAAAAGGCTTTTCGGCAAAAGCATAAGAAGCTATTATCTGATGATAGCACAACAGTAAACAAAGAGGGTAGCATATTTCAGCCCTGCAGGCGCTACACAAAACGCAGAAATAAAATATAAAACATGCCTTACAGACATGATTCAAACAGTTTTAGAAACGTCAGTGTTTTCTATCCAAATCTACTATTAATATGCATATCTTATATTCCTGGCATGAGTAGCAGGAAGTTGAAATTGGGCACGCTATTTATCCAAATGTGAAAATGCTGCCCCCTATACCTTAAGAAATTAACAAAGTCATTCCTCTGGTTAATACTGGATGGGAAAAGGGAGTCCTCTTCTCCTGTAATTTACAACAGCTTGTGAACTGTCATCCACCCAGCAGCCCCCCCCCCCCCCCCCCCTCTGTGGGTGAGAGAGGGCCTGGCTACTGTCATCCACCACCAACATAATCTGACCCATTCTGATCCTCACAGGACAGTCATGACAGGGGAAAGCCCTCAGATAAAAAACCTATACTCTCACATGACAAGTACAGCAAAACTCTGTAGCTCTGATGCCAGGAGCACCAACAACCCAGTACAGCAATCTTTCCACCACACATCACCTGACCCTCGTCCACCAAAGGAAATCTGTGAAAGCCATCCATCCATGACCACATCCAGTCCAGAGCCTCCAGGTGGGCAGCACAGGCCCAACAGGACAATGGAGCCCTTTCTCCTGCAGCTGGAGAAATTGATTCCATGAGGCAAGGACAATAAGAGCTCTTTACCATCTTAGAATTAGTGCCCAATTTAGCAATCAACATGTGCATAATGGGAGAAGGAACGGGCAGCACTCATCCCAACCCCTCTACACCCGGAGAAGACCACACAGGTAACTGAGAGGGGAGAACTCAGTTCCCATGGAGGACTGGCAGGTGGGATAGTGTGTCTGTTGGGGAAG